>NW_008654143.1:11135-13599 GCF_000695815.1 Acanthisitta chloris | reverse complement strand
CGGTTCTGCTGTCACACAGCACCTGCCACCGGCCCCCGTGGAACACCTCGATGTCCCCCTCGCACAGCGTGGGGCCCGCGGCCAACCTGTGCAGGGCTCGGTTCTGCTGTCACACAGCACCTGCCACCGGCCCCCGTGGAACACCTCGATGTCCCCCTCGCACAGCGTGGGGCCCGCGGCCAACCTGTGCAGGGCTCGCGGCTGGGAACCTGCGGGATACAGCCGGGGGTGGGATACACGGGGAGGGGTGAGAGCCGTGGGGAGGGGTCGGAGCCTCGGGGAGAGGAGTCAGAGTTATGGGAAGGAGAGGTCAGAGCCAGGGGAGGAGTGAGATCCATAGGAAGAGAGGTGAGGTCCATAGGGAGAGGGGCGAGAGCCAAGGGGAGAGGGGTCAGAGTCATGGGAAGGCAGAATCAGATCCATAGGAAGAGGGATCAGAGCTACAGAGAGGAATCAGATAGATGGAGGGAGGGGTTAGATCCATGGAGAGGGGTCAGACCCACAGAGAGGGATTAGGTGGATAGATGGAAGGGTCAGAACCATTGGGAAGGGGTTCAGATCCATGGCAAGAGGGATCAGAGCCACAGAGAGGGATCAGATGGATGGAGAGAGAAGTTGGATCCATGGAGAGCGGTTGGACCCACAAGGAAGGGAGTCAGACCCACAGGGAGGGGTCAGATCCATGGGAAAGGGGAGGGTCAGATCTGTGGAGAGGGGTTGGACCTACAAGGAGGAGTGGAGGAGTGTCAAACCCACAGGGAACAGTCAGCTCCATGCAAAGGAGTTAGACCATGAAGAGGAGTCGGATTCATGGGAAGAGGGAGGTCAGACTGACAGGGAGGGTTCAGATCCATGGGGAAAGGAGGGGGATCAGATCCATCTATAGAGGGGTCAGACTCACAACAAGAAGGGTCAGATCCATGGGGAGGGGTCAGATCCGTGGAGAGATGTCAGATCCAGGGGGAGAGAGAGGTCAGACCCATGGAGAGATTCCATGGCTGGCTGACAGGGCTCAGCATTCCACTGACACATTGTCCTGCTTCCCTGGCACCAGCTCCTGGCACAGGGATGCTCTCAGCACAGGGATGCTCCCAACATCTCCCCTCATGCTTCAGGGACTGGGGGATGTAAGCCAAGCCAGAGCCAAACATTGAGAAGCTTTGAACTATTCCCATGGGAAATACAGCATGGAAGCTGGCTCTGCCAGCTGCTGCCTGTTAAATTCCCAAATCCCGTGGGATGGCTTCTAGGCTGGGGCAGATGGCAGGACCTGGAGTGAGTCTGATTCAAGCCTTGTGGTTTGGCTTTCTGTGCTGTGGCACTGGCACCAAGCTCATCTCCAGGGAGATGCTTGTGGGAAAGGGCAGGGAGATGCCCTTGGCTGGGAGATAGATGCCTGTGGCAGGGAAGGTGGTCAAGGAAGGGCAGGGAAATATCCTGGAGAGATGCTTGTGGCTTGGAAGAAGCTCAGAGCAGGTAGGTGCCCATGGCCTGGGGATGCTTGTGGCAGGGGAGATCCTCAGGGAGATGCCCATGGCAGGGAGATGCTTGAGGCGTGGAAGGTGCTAAGGAACCTGCCCAAGGCAGGGAAGTGCCAGAGGCATGGAAGGTGCTCAGAGCAGGGAGATGCTCACAGCAAGGAGATGCCCAAGGCATGGGAGGTACTCAGGGCAGGGAGATGCCCATGGCAGGGAAGATTCTCTGTGAGATGCCTATGACAGGGAGATGCCCACAGCAAGCACCCAAGGTGTGTCCCAGCAGGATGCTGGCCTCTTCCTGGATTCCCCCATGGCCCTGTGGGATGGTGGGACATTGCCATGGCTGCTGTCCCTCCCCAGCTCTTCCTCTCACAGTGTCACTGCCTTCACCTCACTGTCAGGAACTGAGATTTCCTGTTTTGCCCTCACACAGCGAAGAGGAGGAGCAGGAGGGGGTGGCAGGGATGGGGCTGCTGCCCTGCAATTCCCAGGGCATCCCACTGGAATGTGCTCCTGAGGGAGATCCGGGGAAGGCATGTGTGCTCTCACCTGAGCAGGTGATGAATGCAGGTGCTCTCCCCCTCCGGACGCTGCTCCTGTTGAAGCATTCTAGGAGGGAATTGCTCTCACAGGGATCCACCACCTCCCACCGCACTGGCAAGTGGACTCCCAGCTGTGGCAAGCTGTGGTTGTGAATGGCAGTGCCACAGCTCAGAGCCTGGCAGATGCGGGTGGCCAGACGTGGCCAGATGTGTGATTCATTGGCCACAGCTCCCCACAGCCCTTCCTTGTGCAGCTCCACAAAGCCAGAGCAGATGAAACTCCCATCCACCAGCCGCAGCCTGGGCGGACCTGGAGAGGGATTAGAGGAAGAGCAGCTTGTTAGGGACTGGGAAAACATTTCTTTCCATCACTGAGCAGAAATACCCCAAATCTGAAGCTCAGTCACCACATTGATCCCTCGGGATTGGGATCTTACCGGTGGG
>NW_008654143.1:10107-11123 GCF_000695815.1 Acanthisitta chloris | reverse complement strand
CGGGGGTGCCAGTGGAGGCTTGGGGGTGGTTTTCCTTGGCTCTGGAATGAGCGGAGAGGAGCCACATCAGAGTGGTTGATCCCTGGGGATGGGGGTGAGAGGGGTAGGGGTTCAGCCTCACCTCTGCAGGCAACCATGGCGTGCTGTGTGCAGTTTTCCAGCTCCTGGTTGCATTCCAGCTCACCCATTGGCTTCCTGCACCTCTTGGACAGCATGTGTGGCTCCTTCCCACTGGGAATGACAAGCTGGAGGGCCTCAGAGATGGGGGGACCACAGCTCACCCGCTGGCAGATGTGTTCCAGCACAGCCTTGTTCAGGGTGCCCCAGCACATGCGGATCCACTGCTTATCCAATCTCACTTCCACTATCCCAGTACAGTTGCAGCTGCCACCAGTGAGCCTCACGTCCAGCACTGGGGGGAAAACACCACCATTAGGGCCTTTCCTACTCTTCCCAGGGTGTTCCCACCCTGGGAATGATGAGAAAGCCCTTATTGGGGGGTGTCTTGGGAAAAGGGGCAAGGAAGTGGAGTGTGGGCGTCAAGGGCAGGCAGGAATCCCAGCTGGGACCACACGATGCTTCCGGATGATGCAATTTCAGCACCTCCCATACATCGTGGGGTCCCCAAGGTGCTGTCCCACCAAATTCTCACCTGTCTGGGTCCGGGTGGCTCTTCCGTGGTCAGGGATGGCTACAAGAAAGAGAGAGGACAGGGTGTCAGTCCTGCTTCCCACCCTGGAGCACTCCCCAGTTTGGGGCAGCGGCTCCGGCGCTTGCCTGGTTATGGTTGTTTTGGGGGAGAAAGGGAATTTTTTTGGGGAAAAGAGGATTTTGGGGGGAGAAAAGGGATTTGATGCCAGCCCAGCCAGGGGTTAATTAGGGCTGCAAAACCACAAGGGTCTGGTTAATTACGACTAATTAGAGTCACTTCTGGGCGGAAGGGTCAAGGGTCAGCCAAGCAGTAGAGGTGGCTGCCACGTGGAGCAAGGGGCAGTGGGAATGGCAGGAGCAGGCGG
>NW_008654143.1:9522-10052 GCF_000695815.1 Acanthisitta chloris | reverse complement strand
TGACAGACACTCTGGGGACCCCCAGAGTTGGGGGCAATGGGCACATGTCCCAGATGAGGTGTGATGGGTCCCCACCCTGAGCCCCCAATGCTTGGAGCTCACCCAAGGTGGTGCCACGAGTCCCTGGAGCTAACCCCCCCAAAACACACCCAAAGCAGGAAAACTGGGGGGTCCCACCACCAGGTTTTATGGATACACCAAGGAAGGACCTCCTAGCGTGATGCCATGAATTCCTGGAGCTAACCCCTCCTAATACACACCCAGAGCAGGAAAACTGGGGGTTCCACCACCAGATTTCATGGATATACCAAGACAGGATCCCCCCAAACACCACAGCTACCAGCACAGCACATTACACCCTGGTGATGGAAAACCTCTGAGCCCTCCCAAACCCTCTGAGCCCCCTCAGACACTCACCCCACATGCCCAGCAGGAGCAGGAGGCACAGGGTGGGCCGCAGGGCTGCCATGGGGACTAGTGGCAGGGCAGGGGGGACAGGGGGACCAGGGGCCGATCCACCCCCCCGCCCC
>NW_008654143.1:8228-9506 GCF_000695815.1 Acanthisitta chloris | reverse complement strand
CAAGCTGTTTTTCCTCCCTCTGTGGCTTTTTGACGTCACCTCTGTGCCCGTTTGAAGGCTCAGCTGCATCTCCCGCCAAGCACCAGAGGAAATGGGGGGAAACATGGGTGCATGAGCTCCTCATCCCATCCTGGGATTTCTACATCTCTGTGGAGCATATTCCTGGTGTCACGGGAGAGTTGGGAGCCTCTAACCCCATCCAGGACTGATACACACCATGGTAGCACCTAAAACACTGTGATATCCCCCAGGATGGGGATGGGGAAAGGCTGTATCCAGCCACATCTCTGTTCATCCCAGTTGTTGGCACTCCAGTGACATCCTATATCCCTGCAAGGGCACATGGGGCGGGCACTGTCGGTGCTGGACCAGGGGAAGGCAGAGGCGTTAATTGATTGTGCCCTAATTAATTGCTCTGAATCCAGGTCATGCATGCTAACAAGGCAGCTGTTTTCCACTGACCTCGTGGTGTTCCTGCTGGGAGGAGAGTGTCTGGGGAACAGGAATGGTGGCACTGAACTTCTCATCCCATTCCGTCCCTTCCCATCCTATCCCATCCCTTCCCTTCCCATCTCATCCCATCTGCTCCACCACGGATGCTCCAGTCCCAACCCTGGAGCAGGATCTCAGCTCCCCTGGGAGTTACCTGGGTGCTGTAGCCCTCAGTAGTTCCTATCCCATCCCAGTTATCCAAGGGGTCCTGCTGACCCCCCAGTACAGGGCTGCGGGGTACTCCCTGTATCCTACCCTCTTCCCATCCTTCCCAGGTATCCCAGGGGTCCCACTTACCCCCCTGGACTGGCACTGTGTTGGGAGCAAACCCTGTTGGGATGACCCACAGGGCAGTGGGACTGCTCCCCATCCACTTTGACTTCGAAAATTCCCTGGGAAAGGTATGTAATTCCCAGACCCGCTCCCACAGGACTCATCCAGGAGGTCTTCATGCAGGATCCAAGGCCCGATCACCCCAAATCGACCTGTTTCACCCCAAACATCCTGGGACACTTCACCTCTAGGAAAGATCCACTTCCCCCCCCCCATTATCCAGAGGGGTGTGAGCTCCATGGATATGGAATGCTGGAGCCTTCCCCTCAGAGCCGTGGCTGGCTCTGGAAATCTTGTAATCCCACAGACAGGATTTGGGCTCGGTTGGAGCATCCCTCTTGCCAGCGGCGACAGGAGTCATCTCAGCATCCTGTTCGTGCCCTGACAGCTTGGGATGATTGGAATCCCTTCCCCAGGGGATTTTGGGAGGAGTTTGGGATGTGCTAACACGTT
>NW_008654143.1:7743-8178 GCF_000695815.1 Acanthisitta chloris | reverse complement strand
GCAGGAATGGGTTTGTTGGCTGTCAGCACACTGATGGGATCATAATGATAGGAAAAATTGTGTTTTCCAGGCAGGAGCAGCTTGGATAATCAGTTGGCACTGATGTACCTGGCTGGGGATGGAGGTGACATGTTCCCTATGTGCCCATGAGGAGGGTTGTCCCCCCCCAGGGCACTGGTACCCCCCAAGGGAAGAGTACTCCCCAGAGCATTGGTACCCCCATGTAATTGGTGCCCCCCAGGGCACTGTGACCTCCCAGGAGATTTGTGCCCCCACCATGGCATCAGTACCCTCCCAGTGCACTGGTACCCTCAGGGCTTTGGTACCCACCAGGGCTACAGTACCTCCCAGAGCATAGGTACCCCCAGGACATCAACACCCTAAGGGGTACCCCCAGCTCTTTGCTACCCATGGGCACCAGTGCCCACCGCCCCC
>NW_008654143.1:7018-7604 GCF_000695815.1 Acanthisitta chloris | reverse complement strand
AGCTCTAAGCAGGTCTGAGGGCACCCCCCGTGCCTCCCCTGTGCCCGCCCCCCACCTCCGTGCCGGTGCCCATCCCCACTGAGCTCTCAGCTCTTGTCTCGCTCTCCTCTGCCCTTTGTCTCGGTTTGTGTTGCTATTTTGGGGTTTCCTCCGTTGTTGCGGCTCCTTTGTGCGGGGCCTCTCGGCTCCGTAAACAGCTGAAGGATGTGGGGAGGGCCACATTTTCCACGGCGGGGCTGAACCCCAAACCCGACCTCCTCTTCCTGGGGGAGATGGTGCTGGGGAGGGAGATGCACCCAGGGGTTCAGATGGGTGCTGGGAGGTGTGAGGGGTGCAGGGTAGCCCCTAAAGGGGTCCCAGCCCTGGGGTGTGGATGGGTTGGTGCTAGGAGGAAGTGTGAGTGGTGCAGGAGAACCTCTAAAGAGGTCTCAGCCCTGGGTGATGGATGGGTGAGTGCTGGGAGGACACCTGTGGGGTGTAGGGGAGCCCCTGGAAGGGTCCAAATCCTGGGTGATGGATGGGTGCTGGGAGGAGGTGTGTGGAGTGCAGGGGAGCCCCAACCCTGGGTAATGGATGTGTGGGTGCT
>NW_008654143.1:6116-6933 GCF_000695815.1 Acanthisitta chloris | reverse complement strand
TGCGGGGGAGCCCCGGGAGGGAGGGCCTGCCTTAGGTGCTGTTCCCCACCCCTCCAGTTTCCTTGTCCCCACGTTGGGATGCTGCTTGGCTCCAGCATCCCACTGGGATGTGGATGGCTTATGGGTAACCCTTCTTTTGGAGGTTTGGAGCCCCCCCCAGCACCTCCATAGAGCAGCAACTGGTGGGTTTGGGAATGGCACCTCAGTGTCTTTCCTGACAGAATCTCTCAAACCTCCCTGGATGGGATTTATGGACACAGTGCCAGTGCATCCCCAGGGTGGGGACAGTGACCCAGGGACAACCCCCACTTCCTGGGGTCTAATTCCCACCCCTAGTGCTATGGAGCTGGAGCACATCCTGTCACCCCCTTTCTGGACATCTTTGGGTCACTTAGTGGGCAACTAAGAGCCCTGGGTGGCCTCACTGCAGGACTGGTGACAAGTCCATGGCCAAGGAACACAGTGATCCACTGGGAAAAACTTTTAATGGCAGCACGGAGGAGACGGGAGGAGAATTCCGGAGGAGATGGTGACCAGGTGTCCCCACCATGTCCCTCTGTGTGGGGAGGTGGGACAGGCTCAGTAGTCAGCACTCTGGATGTCATCATAGTCACTACTCTCAGAGCAGTTTGGGTCCTGCACGTGTCTGCCTGAGGGACAGGATGAATCTGACCAGCCTGTGGGGACAGATCCCATCAGGAAGGGTTGGGAGGGGACAGAGAAGCTCTGTGCCCCCTGTGTCTGTCACCCCTGTCCTCACTGGGGTGTGGGGACAGGAACTCACCAGGGCATGGGGACAGGTCCTTGGTCGACTCTG
>NW_008654143.1:5572-6089 GCF_000695815.1 Acanthisitta chloris | reverse complement strand
CCATTGGGATCTGGATCTGCCGGAGTCACAGGTGCCCAGGACTGGGAGGGCACTGGAGTGGGCACACAGGGAGCTGCTGGGGGAACTGGGAGGCACAAGGTCACTTACTGGCACCTCCCCTGGGGGTCAACATTTCCTCCCTGGATTTGCATCCAACTCTGTTCCCAGCCCTGGCATCCCCCCTCCCTCATTCCCCACCCCAGGGCTTCCCACTCCCATCCCTGGGGTCTCTTCATCACTGTTCCCATCCTTGGGGTCTTTCCATCCCTGCTTCCATCCACAGGGCTGTTCCACCCTTGTTCCCATCCTTGGAGTCTCTTCCCTCTCATTCCACTCCCCAAAGCTGTGCCCATCCCTGTGGTCTCTGCATCACTGTTCCCATCCTTTGGGTTTCTGCATCCCTGTTTCCTTCTCTGAGGACTCTCCATCCCATGCTCCCATCCCCGGGATCTCTCCATCCTCGCTTCCAATTTTGGAGGTCTCTCCATCCCCGTCCCAACCCACAGGGTCATCCCCA
>NW_008654143.1:313-5386 GCF_000695815.1 Acanthisitta chloris | reverse complement strand
CCCACACATCCCTGTGGCAGTGCCCACCTGTGCCAGGGCCATATCCATGGGCAGTGGGTGCCACATGCCACTGGTTGCCATCTGTGGGGGGCTGTGGGAAGCCCATGCCATGATGAGGGGGCACATTCCCATTCCAATGGTACTCCTTGGACAAGGATGAGGATAAGGAGGAGGTGGAGGAGCTACCTGTCCTGCCATGGAATGAAGGGTCCAGCCTGGCTGGTGCTGTGGGAACAAGGACATCAGCTGTGGGAACAAGCCAACACCTGCCATGGGATGGTCCCACCTTGTGTCATACCATCCTCAGGGAATGGCTCCATCCCATCCTGGCTGGGCCTCAGTGGGAGCAGCTGATCCTTGGAATGATGGCGCAGGGAGTCTGAGAGAAGGGGACATCAGTGGGGATATTCTGGGTGACAGGCACCCAGGGAAGGGTGGCAGAGTTTCATGGCAGGGTGAAGGGAATCTAGGGACAGGGTGACAGGGACAGGGATCCCAGGGCAGGGTGACAGGGAACCCTGGGGCAGGGTGACAAGGATCCAGGGACAGGGTGACAGGGATCCCAGGGCAGGGTGACAGGAATCCAGGGACAGCATGGAGAGAGTGGGATTCTCACTGTAGAAGGTGGAGAGGGCAACAGGTGGTTTACTGCTGAACTCATAATATTCCGAGTCAGAATCCGAGCTGGAATCCTTGGCAGAGACTGTGCCCAGCGGGTCTGGGGGCAAGAAGGGGATGCGACAACTGTCACCCACCAGGACCTCCTGTCCCACAACCCCTGAGGGGGGACAGTGACCTGCCAGGCTCACCTGATTCTTTGGGAAGGCTGGAGGGAATGCTCCTGTAATCGTTGGCATTCCCAGAGGGCACACTGGGGCTCTGGGAGCTGTGGGTCACCAGGACTGGCATGGAAAGCCCCAGCGAGGACATGGCTGTGGGGACAAGGGAGTCCACCGACTCATGGCTGAGCTAAAAGTGGAGGGGATGTCCTCCAATTCCATGTCTGTGCTCCCCCTGGAATTACTTACTGTTCCTCTTCCTCAGCCTCAGCAAGGCAGTGGTGAATGCCAACACAGAGAGCAGGAGCAGAGCTGCCAGCACCAGGCAGAGGACAAAGAGGGGACTGTCCAGGGGGGGCTGTGTCCCTGAGGATGGAGACACCTCCTTAGCTGGGACAGAGAAAGGACACAACTCATCACACTCAAATCCTCTAGGAAATGGGGTGGGAATGGGAGCTCAGCTGAGGGGTTGCAGGACACTCACCATGCAGGATGGTGACATTGCTTGGTGCCACTGCCGTGGGGGTTGGCATCTGCAAGCCCTGGGAGCCTGGCAGGGGACAGCAGTGGGGTCACAAGGGCCCCACATGGCAGTGAGAGGGAAATCCCTCCCAAAAAAACCCCGGGGGGTGTCCCGTACCATTGCAGATCACTCCAACAGCTCGGGATTGGTGACATGGAGCTGATTTGTTGAAGATCCACTGGCACTGTGCCAGTGAGGGCTGAAAGTTCTCACACTCATACAGCATCTTCCCAGGCAGTGTGTGTCCATAGGAAAGGGATTGGAGTGGCTTCCCACATCCCAGAGTGTGGCACAGCACCTCAGACTCCAAGTGATACCATGTGCTGTCACACACTGTGCTCCATGTGCCATGGAAAAACACCTCCACCCTGCCAGCACAGCCATCCCGACCTCCAGAGAGACGCCATTCCTGGTGCTCTGTGGGAATAGTGTGGAGATGGGGATGCTCTGCCTGTATCCCACCTGCTGGATCCAGGATGATCCCAACCCACCTGAGCAAACCACGCCGGCATCTTCCTTGTGGCTGCAGTCATGCTCCGATGCTGCAGCACATTCCCAAAGGTGCTCCTCGTGTCCTTTGCATCCCACCTCATCCAGGAGGATGGGGCCCTGTCCCCTGCCGAAGGTGGCACTGCCATTGGCACTTATGGCATAGCCACACTGGAGCTGTCGGCACACGACGTCAGCGTCGGGAATGTCCCAACCATCATCACACACTGTGCCCCACGTCCCCTCCTGTTCCAGCTCCACACGGCCCTCGCAGCGGCTCCGGCCACCAACAAGATGGAGTGCTCCAAATCCTGGGATACACACCGGGAACAGTGACCTGGAGCTGTCCCCAAGGGTCAAAACGTGGGTGGGAGGATGTCACTCGCCCTCCCGCACTCACCTGGTGCCACCGAGGCATTCCCAGCTGGAGTGTTAGGAGATCCTGTTGGATCTGTGGAGGCTGCAGAGGGGAAGGGACAGAGGGATGGGGAGAACCCCCAAACTGGGGGTGGGACATAGGACTGACAGACACACACTCAAATCCCCACGCAGTGAGGTCAGTGGGATTTAGGAGGCTAATTCCCACTTTTTGGCTTGGCTCTCCTGGCAAGGAGCAGGTGGAAAATGGGGGGAATGTGGCTTTGTGACCACCCCAGGGGACAGTTGGAGGGCACAGATAGGGAGTGCACCCCAAAAAAGATGATCCAGAGGCTTCTCCAGGCCGGGGGTGAGCCCTGGCCATGCCTCGGCACCCCAAAAATTCCATCCCCATATGCCCCACATGTTAGGAGGGGAATGTTTCCCAGTGCTAAATCCTGGTGTGGGATCTGCTTGGAGAATTTGGGCTTCAATACGGGAATATTGGGACAAGACTCACCGGTGGGAGAGCTGAAATTTAGGGTGTCATCATGCGTCCGGGGTACTCCCACCTTCTTGCTCACCCCTGTGGACACAGAGGGATTGTACCTCCGTGGACCTATCCCAGAGCCATGGGATGCTCTGGTTATCCCTGGAAAAATTCCCCATTTGGCTTCTCTGGGGTGAAGGATTCCCCCAGGTGTCTGTTTGAGGAGGTGGATCCTGGGGATCCCCCACCTTAGCTGATGGGGTCTGGAGTTGATATGTTAAGGAAAAGGTCTGGGATGAGGAGAGAAAGTGGGAATGAGCTGGCCTGGGGGGATGGAGGTGAGCGAAGGCGGAAATGGGGGTGATGGGGCTGTTCTCTGAGGCCTCAAGGCTGTTCCTGGCAGCCATTTCAGCTGCTAAATCACCCCAAAACCTTCCAGTTTTGGGGAGTGGGTGGCATAGCCCTCCAACCAGCATAGCTCCCCCAAACCAGCATTGCCCCCCCAACCCATCTGGGCGTGATGCTGTCCCGAGGAACAGGATGGGGTTTGTTCCCTCGAGGCTCTGTGAGCAATTGTAGAGGTTCAAGATCCCATTTTAAGGGTCCCCAAGGTCCTTTTGGGGTCCCCAACCTGCGGGATCAGCTTTTAGAGCATCCCAGTCCCTCACTCCCAGTGAGGGGCACATGGAAGAGGAAGGGAGGTCAGAGGAGGTGCAGAGCTGCCACCAGAGCATCCTCCACTGGTGACACCCCTGAGGGTGACCCCTGGAACCTCCAGTCATCCCCAGCAGGGCCCACCCCAGGGAGGTGGCATGTCCCCAACCCCCGAATCAGCAGCTTCACCACTCCAAGGTCCCCAAAAGTTCAGGATGGAGATGGTGACCTACCTTGTCCAGGTGCCACGGTGGAGAGAGCCACCAAGAGCAGGCAGAGCCTCCCCATCCTGCTCAGTGGCACTTGGGGACACAGGGGTCGGGTGGTCCTTCCCTCAGCAGCCTGGGGACATCGTCTGGATGTGTCCCCAGGCTCTAGTAGATGCAGTGAAGGGGAACAGGAAGCAGCTCTACGCTGTGGGGCGGAGGAGTGTGCTGAGCTGGCTCCATCCTGCCTGCCAGCAAAGGAAATGGAATGCTGGGGACAGTGCCACCCCTCCAGATCACAGGAGGCTCATGGATCTGGGGGTCCCACCCCAAGGGATGCAGATCTTGAGGAGCCACCACCATCTGGAGCTTGTTTGTGCCACCAGGTCATGGGTTTGGGACAGCATTGCTGGTGGCATGGGGGGACTCAAGCTGTAGGAGCTCCATGGGGTGATGGAGCAGTGCCTGGGGTTCATCATTCTCCCTATTTTGGGGGGATGAGGTGGGAAGGATGAGAGACCTGCAGGGGACAGCATGAGGTGACCCCAAAAATGTACCATCCATCCCCATAGATAGCTCCAAACCCTTTGGGACCTGCCTGCTGGGGAAAGGAGAGAGGGAAGTGGGGATGAGACCTGGATCCTGCCTGTGATGCCAACCTTCATCCCATACTGGATGTTCTACTTCCAGGTGGGGTTTGGAGTGGCCTCCATGCCCATCATTGGTGGTAGATCCATCCAGGAACTGATCCCATGGAGCCACCGTCCCACTGCCTTCCATACTGAGTCAGTATTACCTGCACCTCCACATCCCAAGCATCTTCCAGCACATCCAGGACCCTCTAGGGATATGAGGTAAGGGATGGGACTGGAATCTCCATGGGCATAATGGGGGAGGGATGGGTTTGGAGCTGGGGTATCCCAGGAGATGCTGATCCCCACCATGTGTGAGGGCTGAGATCCAGTTGGCCTCCTGGGGACCTGGGATGCTGGGAAAGGGGGACAGGATCCTGGTCACCTCATCTTTGCCAACCCAGCTGGAAGCAGGATGATTGGGTGTGGGTCTCCTGCTATCCCCAGGGTGATTTTGGGGGTGTCTTAGGATCACTGGGACAAACTGTGAGGCTGGAAGGGTGGTAATCCTTGTGGCGCCTCCAAATAAGGGGATTTGCTGGCCAATTCCAGTTGCAGGGAGAAATATGGGGAGGGTCAGGGACTGGAGGGGGAAAGTGTTGGGGCTGGAAGTGTGGAGAAGGAGGATGGCAGGAGAGGGAGGAAGGAGATCCCTTATCCCAAGGCCACCCTGGCTGGGCAAGGGCCAGGAGCAGCCCTGGATCCATTCCTATGATCAGCTCCCACATGGAGCCAAGGTCAAGGGCACTTGCCCATTCCCATTCCCAGGAGCCTAGAAGTGCTGCAGGAGCAGGATGGAACACATAGGAGATTCCCATTTATTGTTTTTTAAATACTTTATTTTTGTAACAACATCAGAATTAAAAACTTTTCCATAAATACCATTCCCTGGCAGCCCTTTCCCGGGCATTCCCGGGAAAAAAATGTGTACAAAACAGATGCG
>NW_008654143.1:0-283 GCF_000695815.1 Acanthisitta chloris | reverse complement strand
CCTCCTCCCCACGGCACGGGCGGGGCGGGAGGGGGCACGGGACCCTCCCCGGGATCAGACCACAGGACTCATCACCACCATCATCATCAGCACTATGAACACCATGTCGCAATGAGACCCAAAGCAGTAAGGACACCCCAAATTCCTCCCCGGTGCCGCTGGGGTCCCCCTCAACAAGGAGGGGGTTGCTCTGAGCTGGGAGACCCCCCTCAGCCTCCGTGGGTGGATGTGGTCCCGGCGGTCGCCAGCACAGCCTGCTGCAGGCAGGGCGAGAGGGGCTCGG
>NW_008654142.1:0-297 GCF_000695815.1 Acanthisitta chloris | reverse complement strand
TCCCCCCACCGATCCGCAACAAACGACCATACTCATATTGAGATTCATCGTTACTCCGGGTCCGGATCCCACTCCAACAGTTTAATAGTTCCCACACAAAACAGTTTAAAACATGGAATTTAGCATGAGATAGTCCCTTTTCTATGCCCAGTCGAATAAAGTAACCTACAGAAAAGAACTGTCCCAATAAAACCAACAAGTATGAATGGAATTTATTCTTTAAGTCACACAGTTGCTGAAATACATATTTCCTTATATGAATGAGTACAGTCTTCTTTTGAGTTTTCTTTTTTCAGC
>NW_008654141.1:72694-76157 GCF_000695815.1 Acanthisitta chloris | reverse complement strand
TGCTGCTTTCTTTTTAATATTTCTTTTTCATTTCATTTTCATCTCTTTTCCAATTTTTCTTTCTAGATTTTTTATTTATTCTTATTTTCATTTTATATTTAGTCTTACTTTTGTCTGATTTCCCCCCTTGTTTTTATTTTTTCATTTCACTTTTACATTTCTTTTCATTGTTTTTTAAGTGGGCTCTTCCACCCTCCTCCTAGGATCTGGCTGCAGAGCCACTACAGGCCTCCAAACCAGAGTATGTCATGGGAACAGCAGGTAACAGCCCTGAGCTTCCCTGCAGCAGAAACTCCTGGAGCAAGGACCCTCAGAGCCCACCTCGAGTAGCTGTGGCATTATCAGGTCACTGACTGGCACAGGCTGGAAGGTGGCAGAAGTAGATAGAGTAGAGCCATCCACTCAGGGAACATGTTCTCTTAGGTGATCTGCAGCGAGTGCAGCAATGATGCTACTTTACAGATTGTTTAAATGCTGCTCTTAGACCTAAAATGCCTTGTTTCCACCCTCCCTGGAGGATTCGCCCAGCCCTGAGCATGTCATTTTTGCTGGTAGGGAAGGAGAAGTTATCTAAGTTCAAACTATAAAATCCCATTTAAACTGTCTCACGGACAAAGTATTTTCCCACAGGAGCCCGTCCGAGAGCAATGGGCTTTCCTCCACTCGCACTGTCCTCCTTGGGAAGGGAGAGGCAGCATCCATCTCAATCTCAGAGCCTTTGGGGGACACAGAAATGAAGCAGCCCGTGAGCGCTAAGTCTTCAGAGCTCATTTATTTTTTAGCACTGAGCCAGGAATTTGGGACTGAAACTCCTGACAATGCCGTTTGGTTTTCAGCACCTTCATGTTTCAAGCAACTGAAATTCTCCCTCCAAGTTAGCTATTTCAGGCAATGCCTGACTTTGGGGGAGGGGGGGACAAGGCTGCAGAAAATAGCCCCAAGCTTCCAACCCTCACTGCATTAGGAGCGAGGGACTGGGGAGGGGGAGAGGTACTCTAGCAGGCATGGTGAGGCTGTGATGTGGTTTATCCCCTTGGGTGGCACATCAAGCAGGTGATCTACACAGGCTGCTTTCTGCTGGAAAGAGAATTAGTTCTAGATGTGAGGGGAATCAGGCTGCAGTTGTCAAGACATGAAGAGAGACAGGGTAAAACAGGTGTCATAATAGATAAGCTTAACCAGATCGGTGCCTGGGTTTTGGCTGGTCACCTCCCTTGGCTCTGCCTCCTGCTCTCCTCAGGTGGAGGATGCTGCTGGCTCTGGGGTTTACCAGACATTGGGAACCACTGCTGTCACCTCAGGTCACCAGCCTGGCTCCAGTCATGTTCCACTTCAGGCTGGTGGGCTTGTAGAAACCACACTGCTGTGCAGCAAGGAATGCAGAAGTATTTGGTGCAGGGAGAGACAGCCAGAAACAGGAGGGCAAGATGGGGATGCTGGAGGGTTGAGGCATTTTGTGAGAGGAAAAAGGAGGGTATTTCTCATCCCTCCTCCTGGATTTGTTCTTGTAGTTTGAGTTCAGCAGATCATTAAACCTAAACTATCTGTTCTCCTCATGTTTTAGCTCAAGCTCATTTAGAGTGTTGTTTTCAAACATTATTCCAAAATGATTTTGGCACAGCTATCCTGTCCAGCCAAATTTGCATGGGACCTAGTCTGGAAACAACTCCTTTGAAATGACATTCAAGTGCTGTTTTAATATTCAGCTGCAGTTAATGTGGATGCAATTAGTTGACACTTGTAAATCCTCAAGTTAAAAGCCCTGCAGAGAAACGCAGGAAGCTGAATGTGCACCTGAGGCCGAACCCTCAGCCCCTGTTGGGTGATAAGCCTCCATTCCATGGCTGGACCAGCACCACTTGCTTTCCACAGGTGCCTGACCCACAGCCACCAGCTGTGATGCTGAAGTTTTACCATGTATTTATTGACTTCACTGGAGTTTCTTCTGTGCTGAGTGCAAAACCCACCTAGGCTAAGACAGGCTCACACATACAGAAGTGATTGGTATATCCCACGGGAAAAAAATACTCAGTCCCATTGACTCTCCTCATTCCTGTGTCAGGCCTTTGTAACACTTTTTGATTATTTGGATAGGAGTAACTCAGGCTAGCCTGGCTCACAGTGCCCCAGACACATGCATTTTTAATCCACATCCAGACCAAGCTTCATTGTGCAATAGGCTCCCTGCTTCCAAAAAAACAAGAGATAACATGTACCTCTGCCTAGTCCATTCTTGCCTGAAACAAAGACAAATTAAGACCAGCCCAGGTTCCAGGGCAGGAGAGGATCATTGTAAGGCAAATGAGACCTTGGCTCCTCACGCTTCTCGATTTCGGCAGCAATTAGGAGACTGAAACCCAGACCTGGGAATACTTTTCACAGTGTTTTTACAGGAACAGAGGATAAGGGCACTCCACAGCAACTCAGGCTTGGCCCTTGGCAAGCACGTGGCAGAGCCTGTGGTGAGCACCTCCTTTTTCAGCCTCCCTGGCAGTGCCAGGCTGCACCAGCCATACCATGCCACCTGCCTGAAGGCAAGATCATGGATTTTCAATTAAAAAAAATTTCATCCATGATTCTCTTTTTCCTTGCTCTTCTTACAAGCTTTTAGATATCTCAATGTGAAGAAGTCTGCAGTGGTCACTTCACCTTAAATGCACACTACCACTAGTTGTGGAGAGCCCAGGCAGCTCTGGCTGTCCCTGCTGTGGGGCAGGGAGGCCCCTGGATTGAGGAGTGGCTTCAGGAGAGGTGGAACTGCAGCTGCTCCACACCAGTGAGGTGTGGGGAGCTGCTGGGCTACCTATGAAAGAACACACAACTCTTCTCCCCATACAATTCCTTGGGTCCTGTTTTAAAACTCACTCTCACCTCCCCCCAAATTGGTGCTATCTCAGTCGTTGTTCATTATTACAGAAGTGACACTGTTGCTTCCCAAGACCTCTTCCTCGAGCTTCCTGAATAAGCAGTGTGCACATATCCAGGGCTCTCCAGCCCTTCTTGGCAACTCTACTTTCATCTGTGCATGAAGTCTGCTTTCATATTGTCTCTTTAAGCGCTAAGAGCAAGTGTTTTGATGTTAACTTCTGGGAACGAGCTCTTAAGCTACCACCTCACACTTAATTACAGTTATTTATGAAGTACTCCAGCATATCCAAGGGAGAAAGGAGGGTTTCTCCTTCAAAGGGCTTCTGGACATGGTTCGTCAAACACCTTTTGCCAAGCAGAGTCCTTTTCCTACCCTCTTCCCATTGTTTTCAGAAGGACTCAGGGCAGCCTTGGGGCCTCCCTGGAGCAGCATATCTTTAGGGCAGGGAGCCACTCCCCTCAGGTGACTGCAGCGACACTGTCCCTGTTTTCAAACATGCATCTGGCTCTGCCCCACATTCCCAGCAGGATGTGAGCTGCCATACGTCCAGTTCAGGGTAATGACACTAATGCTGCCTCTCTTACTGCGGCTGAA
>NW_008654141.1:72287-72676 GCF_000695815.1 Acanthisitta chloris | reverse complement strand
CCAGTCCTCATGCAAATAAAAGCCTGGGATAAAGCCAAATGCTGTGATGCTCTTCCCTCTTCTGAAGCAGGGTTGGGTGATGCTGAAGGCCTGGGATGCAGGCAGGGCAGCAACAGGGCAGTCCTGCAGCAGTATGGGCACCAGATGCCCTGGCACTGCTTGGTCAGGCTCGTGGCGTGGCCGTGGTGTGGGGCAGCAGCCAGCAGTCCTGCTGGCTCCACGCAGGGTCAGCTCTGCAGAGATCCCAGACACCGACAAAGTTAAATGCTACTTCAAAGCAGAAACAGCTTCAGCCTTCTTAAAAAGCTCCAGAACAAAGATCCTCCCAACCCACTGAGTAGCAGGTGCAAGACGTGGATTGGGAACAAGGGCTTATTATGAGTGACCAC
>NW_008654141.1:47660-72257 GCF_000695815.1 Acanthisitta chloris | reverse complement strand
AGGGAAGCAGAAAACAGCTTCAGGAGATACCAGCCTGAGGACGAGCAAGCTCCCTCCTAGCCCCAGAGTACATGGGATGTGAGAGGTGGGAACAGAGATCCCACGAGTCGAGCTCTTGGCACAAGATGAGCAGTCTTATCTTGATACTTGTGTTTGTTTGCCTGGCTCCAAACCTGTCTCAGCAGCACGAGAGCCTGCAGAGACACTACCTCTGGTCCCAGAATCCAAAGAGCCCAGGAGGCTCATCCGTGCCACAGCCCAGGGGCTGCCCCTCGAGAGCCCAGGCAGTGCTGCCAGGGCAGCCCCAGCAGGAGGTGCTTTAGGGAATGGGAGCCCTGCCCTTCAGAGCTTGGACCTGGATCTTTCCCCCCTGCCCTGTCTGGTAAGGGACTTGAATATTTTATTGCTGTATTTTGTGAGCAGGGCCTCAACAAACACATGTCAGAGCAGTGGAAAGGACTGAAAGGCGACCTCAGGAGCAGAAAACCTCACCCCTGCCAGCACACCCACAGCTCAGCTGAACAGATGCTGTGGACAGCATCTTGCCTGAAGTGCCCATGCTTAGGGACAAACAGGATCAGGCCCACAGCCACACTGATGGGATGCACCGAGCCCCGTGCTGTTGTGGCCAGGGGTGGGGGAATGGGTATGGGGCCGGTACTGGAAGAGTTTCTGAGGTTATTCCCTGCAACATGTGGTGCAGGCCAAGTGGATGACCCAGCTGAGCTTACCAGCTCATTGTTCCTGCCTGAGTTATTCAGCCCCACCAAAGTACTCCCCGGCAGCACAGCACTGAGGAGGAGGAGGAGGAGGAGGGAGATGTGCAGTGCAGACAGATAGTTCTCCTGATAGCAGGAGGCAGATAAGCACACAGGAGTTAATGGCTGAGCTGAGATCTAGTTGAGGCAGTTTGACCTTTCTGCTGGTACGCCTGCCTTCAGCTGACATGACAGAGTTTGACACAAGCACTCAGGGGAATGTGTGGCCAATAAGTGAGACTACTTTCTCCAGCAAGTAATATTGATTAGCGCAGTGCCTGCAGACACGGCTCGAGGCGGTGGTGGGGTTTCAAGCACAGCTCACTCGGGGAGTGAGCAGAAGAGAGGGCTGAGATGCAAAGGTAAAACAATTTGTTGACTGAACCTGTAAAGTGTCCTTTCTGTCCTCTACTGTAGTGACCTGTGCACTGCTGAAAGCCTTTGAAGGAGGGAGAGGCTTCACAGTCTGGGCAGCAGCACTGGAGCTGGCTGCTGTCCCCATGTGGCCTGGCTCCTCTTCACCCCGTGGGTGTCCTTGAGATCCAGGGCTATGGTTTCCATCTTCCTGGGCCACTTTGTCCTTTGGCATCCCTGGCAAAGAAACAGCACTGATGTTTTCTGAAAATTTGGGCATTTAGGACTGAAAATAGACTAAGGATCCATCTGAGCATCTATGAGGGGCTTCTTCCTCTCTTTCCATCCAGGACAGGCTCTGCTTCAGCAGTCCAGTTGTAAAGGGTGGCACAGGACTGTGCCAGCAAATGACACCAAATCCAGACCTGTGCATCCTCTCTCCAGAAAGCACTGTGATGGCATTCCCAGTGGGCTAAGGTTTCCATCCCCTGCAGATCTGTGGACACAGGTCTCAGTGGGCCTGGCGATTCCCTCCTAGCTACAGTGTTAAAAGCCGCTATGGAGAATGGAGTGGCTGGGATTCAGCTCCTTGCTGCTCCAGACATCTTGTTGGTGACACCATGAAGCTGAAGTGTTGCTCGTGCTGCAAAGAGTGGCTGCCTGGAATCTATAAGTGAGGCCAATCACTTCATGAAAATCCTGCTCCTAGTCTTTTGTGCCTATGGCGAAACCTGATTCAGGCATAAGGCAGTATCATGCTCTTTGCCCAATGTACTGGTTTGAAAGCAAACCAGTGAGAGACTCCAAGTCAGAAATACAATTTATTAGAAAAAAAAGAATAAATGCAACGGTACAAAAGGAAACCACTGACAGAGTCAGAAAAACAACCCGACACCCTGTCAGTCAGGGTGCTGGTAGTAGTCTGATTACATGGTGGCTGCAGTCCTCCTGGAGTGATGGGTCTGTTGGAGCAGTGATCTCACAAGGTAGCTCTTGTCCTCTGGGAATCCAGTAGGTAAGGGCTCCCCGTGCTGATCCAAACCCCAGATTATATCCAGGTGTGAATGCCTGGCTCCCCCCGGGGTGAAGCATCTCACAATGGGACAATGTAATTCTATGAGTCATGTGGTGGGTCCTTGACAGCCCATTAAACAGAGATAACTTCCTGAGGGAGTTATCAGGGATGAGTCATGGTAGGAGATAACGAGCACTGCCCCACCTGCTTTAACAGCAGCTTGTGAAGAATACATACTATTGGTTGCATCTGACATTGTAACCTAGGACACCCAAGCCCATGGAAAGCCCACAAGAGTCACAGCAGGAAGACATGAACTACCCCAATTTGTTCTGGTTCTGCATTTATCCTGATGACACTTACGTACCAGCAATACTCGCCAAATTATCTGGGACATGAGTTGGAGACTGCTATTTATGCAGTGTTTCTTAAAAGCCCTGGTCCAAGTGCCTCCCATAATAAACTCCTGGCTTGCTCAGGAATGGGGTTTCTGGAAGCAGGAGACTGACCCAGAAGCTTGGGTTGCACACAGTCTACATGCAAAGGCACTTTAAGTTCTTTTAAAGCAATGCTTGGTATTACACCAATACAAACACAGAGTCCAGGAAAATGTACCAAGTATTTTTAATGCTGGGCTAGCCTTTGGAGGATTACAAGGATGCTTTCACCCAGAATGTTATTGAATCTTTCTACCATGGCCTGAACTTTTCTTTGCTCTGCATTCTTCCTCTTGCTACAGTGTACAGAAATGCAAGGAAAAAGCAGACCTTTTCCATCTGGAGTCTCAGGGAATGACTAGAGGGCACTTGCTCTGGACAAGTGTCCACCTACAATCCCTATGGCTAAGGTGTGATCTTGGGGTTTGATCATTTGGGTCATGACACAAATTCAGGATTTCCCCAGGAGCTGGGACTGGTGAGCGCTGCCCCTAGCTGCAGGGAAAGGGGGTTTAGACAGGGGTGCTATGTGTGTGTAGGAAGAGCATCCTCAAAGCTGGAGGGTGAAGTTGGGGCAAAAACACCAAGGGCACCCTCAGGAGCTGGCAAAGGGGTCAGCAGTGGGAACGCTTGGTGGGCTCAGTTTTGGTGCTTCCGTGCCCATGTGACTGCAGAGAATACATCCCACCTCTTGGTAATCCTGCTCCCACGGTGGGATTAAACGACATGCATTAAAGTACCAGCAGGTTCAGAGGAAGAGATGCTGTTGGCAGACAGAGTCAGTTGGAAGAGAAATAGTACGTGTTAAGCTGCATTGGGCTGCAAGTGGGGACAGGCCCTGGGCTGCCCGCGGACACCTGCTGCCTTGCCCCTGGCCGGGGCGCGACGCGGGAGGGCTGATCCAGTGCAGGCAGCTCTGATCTGCCAGCCCCTCTGCCAGCAAGAGGGAGCCCTGCAGACATTCAGGCACAGGCAGAAGTTTTGGGACCCTCCACCTCCTGTTCTGTCTGGGAGCAGGTTGGTCCCTGCGGGCACATCCAGCCCTTGGGGCTGCAGAGCCCTGAAGGCAGAGGAGTTCTGTGCTCTGCTATTGTGCTGCTCTCTGTCAGATCATGCTGTGCTGGCAGTTGGCAGAGCTGTCTATTATCGGCATGTTAATAACCTTTCACAACGTTTAATTACTTGGAAAGGTAATCAGTTTTGTGGTAGTTCTTTAAACAGCAGCCCCATTTCACTTGCTCTTGGCAGAGACCTCTGCTTTTTTTGTCTTTCATTCTCTCAATAAATATGTTACAACCGATCCTGCTCCCAAAGGCAATACCTATTTGTAAAACAAAGAAGAAGGCTGCTGCCTGGCTTTCTGGGTATCAGCCCCGCAGCAGTCGGGTGCCATGCCACAGATCTCTCCCACCAACACCATCGTGCATGGATTCAGAGTTTACCTGCATTTGTTTTGTTTTTTTTTCAGTGGCTTCTCATTTTAAGGTGCCTGGTTTGACATATGCAGCCAGGTACTCAGGGGCAAACTGCTTCACTGCCAGAGCTGGCCCCAGTGTTGACTGCACGTAAATAAACAGCCAAGAAGCCAAATGTAAGTAGCCCAGTCCCCTCTACTCAGTCACTGCTGCCCTTTACTATTGGTTGCATCTGCTGTGATGCCAACAGCAGTGCTGTGATGCCTGAGGCTGGGGCTGGGAGCAAGAAGCAGCTGCAGGAAAAGGACAGGCAAACCATCTAGGTGAGTGAGAGGGCCACCAGGCTGTCTCCAAGAGCAGCTAACCATGACAGTGTGAGGGTTGGGGCTCAATACCACCATCAGCCACATCTTTGCTGCATCTGGCGCCTCAAAGAAGTGGCAGGTTGCTATCCTTCCATCAAGGATGCCACCACTCATGACATGAGGCATCTTGTGCACATTGCCTTTGGGTTTGTGACCCTGTGCTGGTAACTGCAGCAACCACAGAGGTTTGGCCCTCTCCTGGAGCCCACCAGCTGATGGCTGCATCCCTCTGAGGCAGCTTGGGACCACTGTGTAGGCACCGTCAGTTTCCCTGTGGCTGCCCATTGCCAGCCTGGTGCAGGCTGGGGACCCTGGAGCCAGCTGGACAGGGGATCTGCCTCAGCACAAACACCCTGTGACACTTCTATGGAGGGCACACACATGCACACACACACACGCCTACCTGTGAGCCCATGGGGACCTGCTCCATTCGTGCCAGGGGGGACCACTGTGTAGGCACCGTCAGTTTCCCTGTGGCTGCCCATTGCCAGCCTGGTGCAGGCTGGGGACCCTGGAGCCAGCTGGACAGGGGATCTGCCTCAGCACAAACACCCTGTGACACTTCTATGGAGGGCACACACATGCACACACACACACGCCTACCTGTGAGCCCATGGGGACCTGCTCCATTCGTGCCAGGGGCCTGGGGAGGCTTTTTTTACACAGCTGTGTCAGGCTCAGGCTTCCACTAGCCACAGCCACTGCCTGCAGTACTGGAAAATATTACACCAGTTTGATTAAACGTGTCCTTTTCCACTGATGAGCACTGTCCTGTGAGCCAACATTTTCCACCTCAGCCAGGAGGCTACTCACTCTTGGGGAGAAAAGCAATAAATGAAATCAGAAAAAAACATAATTCTTGGTGATAGCAAAGGCTGCTGGCATTTTTTCTTCTTAAGGACGAGCTTGTCAAAGGACCAAATGAAAAGCCCTTGGGAGCTTTCAAAGGCTCACAGCCTGCAAGCACCCCTATGTGGAGGCATAGTCAGAAGGCTGGTCCCAGTCCTGTAATCCATCCATGCTGGTATTTTTCTAATTTTCTTGGAAGTCTTGACAGGTTTCTTTTCTTTTTTTTTTTTCCTTCTTCTTTAAAAAAAAAGCAGCTTTTAACAGCCCTGGGGCAGAAGGTTCTCAGTTGCTAAATCACAAGGTTTGCCACACTGAAATGTAGGGACGTGCCCACAAATGGGAACTGGCTGTCTTAGCTTTTGTTCTTGAGTATTTGCCAGAATCCTTGAAACAACAGGAGGAGGTTCAGCCACCTAAACATCCCTGCACTCGCTCACTCACTCGGGGGAGCCTGTAAATGTGGGCATTAGCATACTGGACACCACTGAAGTGTTTTCCAGGAGTTCAGGCAATTCCACTGCCGGGTGTTTGGGCAGCCGTGGGACAAGAAGGAGCAGGAAGGCCTGGCAGTGCCAAGTGTGTCCTTTCTGGCACGGGTGCCAGGTTGTGCTGACCTGAGATCCTGTGTCTTTGCAGTGTTTGGTGATTGCAGGCGAGAGAAAAGCATGAATGTCAGGAAACAACACTCAGTGCTGTGATGTTAGAAACTGGATTAATTTTAGAGTCAACTAAGTGAGACGATCCCTTAGCTGCCTCACCAGAGACATGCTAACAAGAATTGGATTTTTCTCAATGTGATGAATGGTCACATTTTAGCCCTCCCAGCTTGTTTGAAGAACAGTGATGGGAAGGGACAGCAAGGGACAAAAACTTGTAGATCAGAAGAGATAATTAGAAAAATGCTGTCCTTAAAGAACCAAAAAGCAACCTCTAGTGCAGCCAGCAGTGGCAAATGCTTCCTCAGCAAAGACCTAAACCTGTAGCTCTCCCTGCCATCCCAGAGCTGTATATCCCTATTTAACTTGGACAGCACACCTCAGTCCTCAGCTACAGATACGCAAAGACTTCTATTTCAGTCACAGACTTGGAGAGAGACCAGGTGTACACCTCAGACCTTGCCTACAGTCATTCCTTGGCCACCTCACTGTCATGCTAATGTTTATTTAAACTGATGAGGGGTGGAGCATGACCTGGCAAGGGGTTGAGAAGCTCTCCTAAGGTCTGTCCCTCAGCTGGGCTCTTGCCAGCCACCTCACTGTGACATTTTAACCTGAGAGGTCTGAGGTGGCACTGCATACACCTCCAGGCTCAACCCCAAAGTGCTCAAGGTCCTTTGAGTACCTTCTATTGGCTTCAGTTTCCTTCCTGTGTGTCCCAACCAGGACACCTCAGAGGGATTTAGGATTTCAACAAGCTGCACCATTCACCTCAAATTCTGCAGGGTACAAACTCTACAGTAGATCCTCAGGTTTTCACCTACAGCTCTTGGAACTAACTTTCCCTTAGGCTCTCCTCCATGAGTCCCCGCACACCTTCGAATCACTGAGGAGCTCAGGAGCTCCAAATTATCCTTTTCCTGGGCTTTCCACCCCTTTATGGTATCTCTTGGAAAACCAGATGGGATGCAGCTCAGCTCCCACAGCACCTAGACTTTTCCCTCTGCTCTCCCTGACCATCTATCTGCTCCTGAATTCTCACCATCCTCTGGCTCACCCAAGCTAATGCAGACATGAAGGTGGGCACCCACCCCTGAACCAAACTCCTTGAGTTTGCAGGTTCCACGAGGTGGGTGAACCAAACCTTCTTCCCTCACAACGTCACAGCATTAGGTTATAAAATTCAGCTTCTCCGTAAGTAAGCTGGTCCCACCCACGAGTTCTTTCCACATAATTATGGTTCACGGATATACCAGGAAAAAAGGAGAGCCCCTGCCGGAGATGCTGACGTCTTTTTCCTTTCAGGTTCAATGGCTGCTTTATTGCGGTTGGGTTTTCTTCCTCCCCACCACCCGATCTTTCTCTGACTGGAACTGTTCCCCTCCAAAAAACGCGGTGACTTTTGCTGAAAAGCAATTCTGCCACTCGTGTAGCGAGGCAGCGCTCACGAATGGCACAGTGGTAGTTACGGGATGTGTGGTTTACCTCAAGACGTCACATCTCCTCCCCCTGGAGACATCAGAAGAGTTATTGCTCAAATTCTGCTTCGATTGTATAAAGGAAAAAGGCCCTGTGACTTTCACTACTACTTTTAATGTTCTAAGAAACCTTCACATTCCCTTCCCCAGGCTGCTTCAAAGGGCAAATAGCTGGGGCAGAAGATGCTGCTTTTTGGCAAACATACGGATGTGAAGTGTGGTCTAAAATCCCATGAGTCAAACTGCATTATTTCCCACCCAGGGAAAGGAATGATTAATTTTGTTTGGGGATTTTTCCCAGGTGAAGGCTGATCAGAAAGCAGGGCTTTGAGTACCAGATTTGCACTTTTTTACTTTTGGAGAGCAACAGGAATGAAATATCTGGTGTGCCTCTTTCAGTGCCAGAGCCGTGATGCTCAGCTGGAAGATGGTCCCTGGGGAGCCATTGCCAGGGATGTCCATGGTCTGTGCAGGGAAGGAAGGCACCATGTTCTGCCAAAGCAAACACCAGACTAGCAAATGCTGGGCCTCCTCTCTGCGACAGGAAAGCTGTGAAACAGGAGGCACGCAGGCTCAGTCATGCTGGACACAGGCAGCACAAGGCTGTGTTAGAGCTGAGAAAGGAAACCAGCAACCAGACTTAAAAAACCCCTGACACAGAAGGTAAACAACTACCATCACCAGCTGGAAACACAGCCACTCTCATTGCCTTCATAGAGGCAGTGGGGAATGGTGCACAGTGCCCAGCCAGGCTGCTGGTGCTGCAGTGAGGGGTGCCAATGCTGACACGGAGATGCACCGTGACTCAGGGAGCTCAGCTGCCGCCGGCCACCCCAGATTTGGTCCTCCCTGTGGTTTCTCTGGCAAGGACAGATCCTCTTTTCTCACAGCTCACCCTGGGGTTTTAACAATGTTCCCTCTCTGCAGACCCGTGTTGAGCTGAAGTAGTAGCAGCATGACAGTGTAACTCCTTGGGACGTGAGGTTTTGCCCGTACAGCAGCTCATGTGCTTTTCATGAGCTGTTTCAGCCTCCTGTGAGCCACAGTGAGTGGGGTCTGCAGGCACCACTCCTGAGTACTGCCCACCTGAAGCTGTGACAATGTGGGAAAGGGCAAAGGGTGAAAAGGCAAATTATGCCGTGGCCTTTTGCTCATCTCAGTTTTGAGAGTACAACTGCGGTGCCTGACCGAAACCATGACCAAGTTCCCCTTTGCTAAAAGTCACGATTTCTGATTTCCTGTGTGGTGCCCAAGGATGGGATCCCCAAGGGAAGGCACAGGGTTCTCATCTCTGTATAAAGACCCTACTGCACACCTAATGAGTGCAGGGTTTACTCATGGATGCCTTCCTCCGGTGTGCAGCCCTGCGCTGTGACCTGCCCAGGAAACGCAGCTGGTTTCCTGTCGGTGAGCTGGGCAGCACCTCCTTCAGTGAAGAGCTCATTCACCTGCCCATCACTCCAGTGCCAGCCTCTCTGGGAAGGGTCTCAGCCTTGCCAAGCACTTGCCAAGGGGATGAACTGTGCTCACAACCCTCAAACATGGAGGGAAAGCAACCTGGCCCAGCTCTGGCAGTGGGACATCAGCCTCCCTGCTGGCTGGCATGAGGGATGCACACCAGGGAGAGGGAAGTGGTTATGACACAAACAGGTGGAAGATATGTGTGTGGGTCTGTGTGTGTGTGTGTGTGCATTGCAAGGACACCATCTCCTAAGAGGTATGAACAGGAGTTCCCTTCAACAAAGCTGCCCTGGTGAGGAGAGACCAGGGATGGGCACCTTCATACCCAGCACTCTGTCTCTGCTGGGGCTGTCAGGTTCCTGGTATAAGCTAATTAACTCTTCAATTGCTGAGGAAGCTCAGAGGACCTTAATTTGACAGTCACCATAAAAGCATTTTGTCTGTCAACAGACTCTTTCATCCATGGATCTCAAAGGGCATCGCAAGTATTAATTAAGCTCACCAAGGTAAGTATGAATAATTATTGTCATTGAACAGCGTGGAGAACTGAGGCCAAACTTGCCCAAGAGCAACTGTCAGGACTAAGGGACTGGCAGGGAAGGAGCAATTCCCAGCTGCAGTTGCCAGACTGCAAACCCTCATGCAGAGAACTCTGGCCAAGCCTGCCAGTCTCTGCTCAAGGCTGTCCTCTCCTAGATCACATTTAAAGAACAGGAGGAAAGGAAGTTATTTGAATTCTGAAATAGTATGCAATATTATATTGTCACAGTATAAAATCTAGACAAAAATGACATGGAAGTATAAACTCCCCATATCAGTGTGCAAAGCTTTCTGAGTAACACGAAAGGAATGCTGTTTCATTTATCCTGTGTCTTGTGTTAGTCCCTTCTCCTGCTTTATGTGAGATTAGTAGGTTCTGAAAGTAATAGATAGTAAATCAGGTGTTGAGGAATTATGGACAGAATTAAGGACTATTTTTAACACCAAATGATGAAACCTTCAGTTATACAAACTTGCTTATTATTTCCCCTTGCTGTCATGAATCTCAAGGCTTGGAGAACTTTAATATTCCTATGCCTTCAAGCATCCTGTATCAAGGAGTCTCAGATCGGTGTTGCTTTGGTTGCAAGTTCAGGTATGTTTTTGAAGTGATAAAGACTCACTGTCATCATCTAGTCTGAACCCTTGCACAGTCCAACCCAGAGGAATTTAGCTGTTTACCTTGTAGATAACCCAACTACTTATATCACATTATTTGGTTAATTTTTGTGGATCTATCTGTAACTGCTGAAGGTCTCTCAAGCTTCCCCAGCTCCCAAACCTTGTTCCATGTTGCGTGGAGAGGCTCCAATATTGGGATTCTTGTTTGCAAATTCCTTACCTACAGGAATGTCGTGGGAATGAACGTACAAATATTGTGAGATTTGAAGATATCAGAGCAATGGGGAGGGGAGTCATAAATATACCTCACGCAGATAATAGTGGCTGTAAATTCTATTGCCTTGATCTGGCTTGGCACCAGTGCTCTGCACAACTCCTTGCTGTGCTCGTTCCTCTCCCCATGGCAAACTTCACTGTTTATTACTGATATAACTGTAGCACTATGACGTCTTCTGGATGGTTCTGGATAAGAACAGCCTTTTCAGTTTGAAATAAGTGCTTTACAGAGCAGTGGCAACTAAACAGAAGAATTTTTGTATGAGGTGTATTGCAAGAGTAAAGCAATGATTTGTCTTATGCCAGCATAACTTTCCCATGCAAATATCTTTTAGACAGCTGTTTTGCCTCTGAATTCAAACCATGCTTGATACCTGAGCCACCATAGCTGGGGCTTTGGGACATGAAGGTCACCCAGGATGGGGAAAATGAATAGATGGCCAGTCTTGATCACAGAGGATCCTCCAGTATCATGGCTGCACTGGAGGTGACAGGAATTTCTTGCCTCATGGAGCAAAGCCAGGGATGGTCTCCCAGACAGGGAATTGATGTGTGTGTGCTGCATGTGGGGAAGAAACACCATTAGTCTGGTGGTGGCACCATGCAGCCCCTACTCCAGTCCTTCCTTTTCCTCCCTATGCAGAGGACTGTCTGCCCAGGTGCTCTGCTAAGCCAGGTGCCCCCAGCCCATGCCTCACCCTGCCTGTCCAGTGTGCAGATGGTGCTGGGCCCACAGGGACCTCCTCACTCACATGACTCAAAGGCATGTTTCATTGCTGCCAAATCCCTGGGCAGCTTCAGATAAAATGGACAGGCAGGGCAGTGCCACAGGGTTCCAAGTTGCTGACCCGTTAATTAGGAAACGGGAGCCTCTTCCTTGAGGAGTGCTGGAAACCTCCTCACCCAACCCACGACAAACTGAGCTCGATGAAGTGTTTCAGATTGGTGCTGTCTGTTTCCAATTACATCTCAGAGCATTTCTTCAGAGAAGAGCCAAGGTCTTGATTTATAGGCTTTTGGGCAAGGGAATGCAGTGTTTTTCATTATCTTTATCTCTAAATCTTGTTACTTGTTGCTTACAACAAATTTGCCAGAGTCTAATGCAAAGGTCTTTTGTTGAGCTTTCCTACACTCAGGTGCTAAACCCCTTAATTAAAGCCCAGGCTAATTGGTTCTGTAGCAGAGAGACAGGCCCCATCCATTTCATCCGGCTGTGTGCCTTTGGGAGGGGAACACAGGTGTTGGGATGCATTCCCTCAGAGGTGGGAGAGCTGGAGATAAATCTCGTGCTAAGCCTATGCTGCCATCCCACCTGGACCTGGCCATGGCTCACTCACACCTCGCGGGCGCTGTGGATGGTGGGAGAGGCAGCCAGCCTGCTCCTGCACCACTCACTCTGCACCAGACATTCCTCTGGCTGGATTTTCTGCTGCATTGGCTTCCCACATATTTATCCTGACATCACATGGGCTGGGGCCCTTCTCGCCTCTGCCCAGCAGGAGTTTGCTTTGTAAAAAAAAAATTGCTTTTAGAAAACGATGTCTTCTGTGGAAGGAAAATGCTCAAATGCAGCAAGGAAGAGTTTTATGAGCTTTGCTCCAATACTTCTTGTGCAACATCCTTATGGGATTTCATTATTTATGATTTTATCTAACTACAGTCTATGCCTAATAGCTCGGAGGTGCTGTTGATTAATTTTTTCCAGCTCTTTGATGTACCGGCAATAACTTGTCCATGTTGTCCTGTGTCAGTAAAGTGGAAATTGCCACAGCATCGTCAAGGTGTGGTATCATGAGGTGGCCAAAGCTGGAATAACTGCCTGTGTCCACAGAAGGACTGAGGTTTCCCCTGGCCACGCTCTCGTCGCTTGCACTGGCTGATGGTGCTGTAATTAGTCAACTCATTAACACAGGAAAAAATGAACCCAACCCAGAAAATGCCTTTTTTTAAATTTTGCTGGGTTAGTGAGTTGAACTAACTCCATGTGGTCAGGTATGTACTGCAGCCAGCATGGAGGATGGAGAGATCAGGCAGCAAGGAGTGGTGTGAGGAGGAAGAAGAGGGAGAAGGGCAAGTGAGGGCAGGCTGTAAAATCATCTTTTGATACCACACCCTACGTATGGACACTGTCAGTCTAAATCCTACCATACTGGTTCCATCCTTGATGTTGTAATCTGTTTCTGTGAATCTTTACAATTAGGTAGTGATTTATTGGTTACTGGGGTGGGTTTGGACAACCTCCAGCAACAGACATGAAATCCACTACCATGCTGAGCTCTGTCCTATTGCCTGGAATGCAAAGGCAAGAAATTTTTTTCTCCAGGAAATGAATCTTTTTCAAATTGATTGTAAGATTATATGACTAGACTATCACGTGATATAAAGCTGTTAGTTTCCAAACACTTTGGTGTAGTTACACCACTTACAAAAGGATTTGCTTCAAAATTTTTAGCTGTCCCAGCACATTAGTTGCTGGTTAACTGGAGGTCTTCCTGAAAAGAGTGCATTTATCAGCATAAACGGACCTGTTTCTTCCCTTACGTAGAGGTTTTCAGTCTGCCCAAGTTCAAGTGTTTGCCAGTCCAAAATTTATTATTTCTTGTCATCGCTTCTCTTACAGTCGTCACCTCTCTGGTCTTAGTCCAATTCTGTGGATTTGTCAATCACCACCACAAAGAAACCTGGAGCCAAAATAAACCTGGCACAACTCTATTTCTGTATTACAAATGTACTGGCACAAACGTTGTCCACAAAATCTCCCATTTCAGCAAAGTGCTTGAAATCCCATTGACTTCAATTAGTAAGTGAAGCGAGTGCTTAAATACTGTGTTTGAATTGGGACCTGAAGACCATACCTTGGCCAACTGGATTTGTTGTCTTTTTAATATTTTTAATAGTTATGCAGCTTTTAGAGGAATTTCCACGTTTCAGTTCAGTCAAGACACCAAAACCTTGGATGAGATCAAGGAGAAGTGAAAGCTGATACTGTCTTCTGGCATCATTCATTTGACAACTGTTTGTAGTCAGTTAAGCATTAAGGATTCAAGGAGAGTGAATGAAAAAGTGGGATGGTCTTCTAGGATACTTCCCTCTTCCTAAAGTTATGGGGCCAAACACTGGGGGAAGGGGAGGGGAAGGTCTTATTCAGCAAAATGTCACAAGGAAGGGAATTACTGATATATCACATAAGGAAAAAACATGGACCACTACGAATAGGCTTTACCTCATGGTAGCTAATGTCTGGCAATTTTCTACTACACGCTACTCCTGTTCTCCCTGCATGCAATTACATGGGCATATCAGTGTAATGCATGGTTATTACAAAATAACCACAACATGCTGGGAAGAACATTTTATGCTTCTTAGTTGGACAAGGCTCATCTGGTCTTAATTTTTTTCTTCTTTTCTTCTTAAGGAACATCTTCTATTTTAAGATTTTTCCCATTTAGCCAATGGAATCTATGTTACTTTGACCTCTATTAAATAAATTTTTCTCCTATTATTCTCTCTGTTGATCAAAGAGGTTTGGGCAGTTTCCTGAGAGGCAGGCATACCTTGCTGCTGGAACAGGGTGGCTGAGCAGCAGCAAGCAAGTGCTCCCCCACCTTCCTCCTGTTTGGAAAGAGGCTTCCAGTCTGGCCATGTCTGAAGCCAACTGCCTGCCCTCAGTCCCAGACTCACGTGCTTCCCTTGCCCAAACCTGTCTCTCCAGGCATGCTTGTGCTGCCCACAGGGAGGTTTTGTGACCATAGGAAGTAGTGCCATTGGGCACTGTCTCTTTTCCCACTGAGTCTGGGCACCTTGCTTGGAGCTGAGGGGCAATCCTCAGGAGCTCTGCCTGCACAGTGGCTCCTCTCAGCCATGTGGCTGCTGATAGAGAGGGTGGTGGCAGCAGCTTCTTTGCTTCTTTGTATTTGACAAGACTGGCAGGGACTGCTGCCTTGTGCAGGGCTCATTCCTGCAGGTGACTGGGAGATGTGTGCTGAGCACAACTGGCATCAGCTGGAACCTCTGCAGAGGCAGGTGAAGGAGCATTCTGGCCCTGGGCTCCGGCGTGAGCCAAGGCAGGCGATGGTTGACAGCTGGCTCCTGGGGAAACCCTGCCTACTCCTAACCAGGGTCAAGAGACTTCCAGCTTTTAGCAATAGTCTAAAGGACTGAAATCTTGCACCCCGTGACTCAGGGCACGGCTATGCTGCAGGATGGAATGGGTGGGGTGAAGAGCCTTGAGTCCACATGGGAAGTAGCACTACCTTCAGCCTTATGCTGTTCCTGCGCTGCCCTTCCGGGTCCATCCCGCTGCTTGGCTGTGGGATGGGATGTGCCGGCTTGGGCACAGGCCAGGTGATTGCACAGACAGACTGAGGGCAGTGGGAGACTCTGCACTACCCTTCCTGGCGTGTCTGCTCCCAGGCAATGCCAGTGGAGCATGGTGGGAGAGACCCAGGCTGAGGAAGAAGCCATTTCCCAGTCTCACACCAAGACCAGATTTGGCTTCCCCATGCCCCAGGAAGGGTGGGAGCAGTGCAACTGGCTGCAGCATGGCCAGGCCTGGCTCCTGTCCTGCCACAGAACAACTGTGCTGCCCTGGACGAGTCACATCCTTGCTTTTTGCCTCAGCCCCTTGTTTGTAAAATGGACACAAATACTTCACAAGGCTGTTGTGAAACCTAATTAATTAATACCTGTAATGCACTTTGATGTCCTCACATGAAAAGTCCTATATAACTACAAAGCATTTTTAATGTTATAAAGCAAGAACTTCTTGCTGTCTTGCCTTGGCAAAGAGGCTGATTAGATGTTATCAGTTCTGCTGCTTACATGCACAGAAACTGCTGCAGTGGGGTTTGGATTCTGGTTTGTTTTGAAAGAGTGACACAGGAAAATGATGGTAAGAGTTAATTCAGGAGTCTGTTCCCCGTGACTTCTGGGAGTGGCCAAAAGTGGCTTTATATTTGCTTCAATGAAATAAGCTAAATAGCCCTAGACGAAGAAAAAAAAAGGCACACAAACCCCAAAGCAACCAAACCCTGACATATCTGTGCATACAGGTGTGTCCCGATCACACCTGCAGTAACTGTACCGAAAGACTTTCTATCTGAGCCTGAGGAAAAAGCTGTACCACAGGAGCACTTAATTCTGTGCTTAAATATATGGCTCACATTTCATAGAAGACAACTTGATCCTAAATAAGAGCCTGTTTGGGCCAAATGTTGTTCACTGTTTTTATTTTGCTGTTAAGACTGTCCCCTTTGCAGTTTTACTACTTAAGTGATAGAGACCCAACCCGGGGAGTTGGGATTGAGGAACCCTGATTCTGCCTTCATCACGAAACACGCATTACTGTGATGCCAGCAGGCTTTATTGTAGAGTCTGGGCTTTAATTTGCTCTCATTTGATAACTAGTGTTAAAACAGGAGGAAGCCGTGCTGTACGGTCCCTCAGAGAGCTCAGTGATGTCTGTGTGCAGTGGAGGGATGAAAGTGCAGCTTTAAATGTTAAAATTCCCAACAGACCTGTCCAGCCTGCATCTAAAGATGCACGAATAAGTTAATGACAAAATACAAATGCCTTGACTCCTGCAATTTAGAAAACTGGAGCCAAAGGAGTCTTAATAATCATCCTGTTTTGCTTTCCCAATTAACACTCTTCACTTTCTGCATTTCCTTGACCTTGAAGAGCAATCCTGCACAATTCCAGGTAGTTACCTCCACCTTCAGCCCTTTCAGCACAAACACATTGCCCAGACTGCACATAGCTCAAGTGGCATCATACTTGGTTTAAATTGGATTATTAAACTAGACTACAGCCCCATATAAACATTTACTCCATATTTACAAGAAGTACTCTGTAGTCTTTCCTCCCAGGACAGGATAATTTCCCTGAACTCAGCTGTATCATTCCAGCCTGACAGCAACACTGTACTGATAAGCCTCTGCTCCCTCCCTCTCTGCCTGCCAGCACCTACTTTCTCTCCCTTCCCTGAAATCTGAAACTGGATGTGCAGCCGGATGTTATCATTTTGCTGACACAAACAGGTAAATACACACAAGAAGCACATGGTAAAGGGCTTGGGCTCTTTGTATGCTGTCATTTCCAGCAGGCGCCTCAAAGCCTGGGGATGCCCAGAGCTGTCTGCAAGCACTAAGCAATTGCTTGTGAGCATTTATTTTTTTTTAAAATTTTGATTTTAATGATGACTTCTCCCTGAGCTCATCTGGACAGCAGTTGGAGGTCAGAGGGATCCTGTGCATGCCACTGCAGCTGGCAGCACTGTGGCTGAGCTGGGTGCTCTTGGCCTGTCCTGCCCAGTGGAGCGAGAGGGGAAGGAGCCAAAGTCCAGCTCAGGTGTGAGCAGCTGGAGGCAGGAATAGGCACAATGAGAGGAAACTGGATACGTCGCCTTCGCAAAACCAAATAAACAACATGTTCAGAAATTAAAAAAAAAAAGTGCCCCAAAAACTACCTTGGACAAAATCCTTTCCTTCCCCCAGCAACAGAGGGATGCAGAGGCTGAAGTGTTTTCACAGTGAAAGCATGGCATCGTTTGTGAGCTTTCTCTACAGTCTACAAATAAACAAAACCCAGGGAGTGTTTTGCATTCAATAGTTAATCACAGTTGGCTGAGTGTTTTTATTTTTCTTCACTGTACAGGCATTCTTGGTCTGCCTCCCAAACAGCTTGTTTTGTCTGCGAGATTTAATCTTGAGTGGCAGGACTAGGCGAAAAGACAAACCTCAAAACAATTCTCATTTTTCTATAGCAAGATGTCAGGATGCAAAAGCTAACTGCCCTGCAAACAGGCCCCTCAGGTTGGCATGCACAGGGCTTCTTACCACAACTGCCAGTCTGCCCCGATACCCTGCCCCATGAAGCACCTCATTTTGCGTGGTTTTAACTCTTTCCTGTTTGTGAGCTGCTTTTTAAATAGTCTAAACAACTCTAAGCAAGTAGAATTCAATGCATGTTGGACCAGTTTCTAGCCCTAGCTCCTCCCTGAAAAAGCATCTTGTTTGTATATAGGGAGCATTGGCTCCAGATGCCCAACCTACTTTCAAAGCCAAACATGGTTTTTCTTCAAGGCAACATCAAGGTACCTTTCATAAAAATGAGGGGATGATGCAATATGCCTATAGTGCATCAACAAGTACTCGAGCTGCTCTGCTCAGATTCACTTAGGCGGTTACTTAAAAGCACCTTGTTGTACAGACATCAGCTGTGTTTTTGCAGCCATCCCTACTAACACAAGTGAATGACTGAAAAAGTACTGAATTTATGGGTTTGTACTTCTAAGATCTGAAAATGGTTAAAACCAGGGAACTTATGAATTCTCACCACTTATGCTCTTTGTTTCCATGTGCTATTGCATCTGAGTAATCTTTAAAGGTAGATAATATCAGGTTGCGCTTAGATCTGTATCACAGGTATTAAAAAAGTTAATACAAGCACATCCAAGTTGCCTGAGAGGTATGTCTGCAGGTTTAGTCCAACATTTTGCTTGAAGCAGGACTATCTCCAGCTGCTAGATAGGACCACTATGGCTTTGCCACCTCATGTCTCACCAATCTCCAGGGAGATGTCCCAACCTCTTCCACTGCTGGACTGTGTCCTGTTGGTGGAAATACTTTTCTGTGGGCTTGGTATCTTGGAGACTTGTGCTTCTGGAGGCAGAATTTTTATAAATCTTCCCCATAAACATAATCCTACAGAGCCTGTACGAAGGAGTCACGAAACTCCCTCCAAATTAATTTCAGTGGCTTCTTGCACTCCCCTAATCCTGCGTATGTAACACCAGACACAGGTAGACACTTCTGAAGTTTCCCAGTAGAAGTTCCTAGAAAAGATAGGGCCTACTCAAATAATGTGTTAAGTGATGCTGGTAGCCTCCAGCACTTTCTGAGAGTTTTCTCTGAACTGACTTCAAGTATATGACTTGCATCTTAAGCCTGCGCCAAGGTATCTCTGGAGCAGAGAAAATAAATAACTCTTCACACAGTGTAGCTGTGTGGGGACCCTTTTGCAGAGTATACCACAGTACTGAATACATGGTTCAGTTTTGAAAAGGGCTTGATAATCTCATGATCCATTTCTAAAGCACCACAATAAAATAATGCTAAGTTCAACAAAATAGTCGTTACAAATGCAGAAGAAATACTCCTGCCATCCATAACAAGCATGACAAACCAAGCACTTAGATTATTTTTGAATCCCTCTTATAAAGTACCCCAGCACTGGCTAATGCCAGAGAGAGAGAATTGGATTCGCCTGAGCAATGTCCTGACAGACACCACCTCCTCTTCAAACCAGACACCTCTGAGAGTTGTTTGCAGCCTTGCTTTGAAAAGCATTTTCCTCATGAGCAGGCATTTACCCAGCTTTGCACGAGCAATCCAGGCCGGTGCCGAACACCCATCCACTGGAAAAGAGGAAGGCAGGATCAAGTTGTGGAGTTTTTTTCATGCAACCTGCCCATAATTAGACTCGAGCAGCAGCTGAGTCACTCACAAGAGTCCTGGGTGCTATTAGGACCAGACACGCCACGGCCCAGTGTATAATTATACCAACCACCACCGTGCGGAAACTGCTCCATTTAGCCATCTGACCCCATTAGACAGGTAGAGCAGAGGCAGCTGAACAGAGAACAGGCTCAGTTGGCCAAAACACACAAGCAATCACCCTTAGCTGGCAGGGCTGTTCTTGAGTTGCAACTGGATTTGTAGCTGCCTTTTCCCATCACGGCATAAAGAGGAAATGCCTGGCTTCAGCAGCAGAGTGGCATTCCCCTCTGGCACAGCTTGCTGTGCTCACAAAAATGGGTGACAAAAATCAGTCCCAGCTGATGAACAACCAAAGCTCATCACCACCTGCAGGTAGGACCTCATGGAGAAGGAGCAAGGGGGACCTGGGGACTGGAGGAGGCTATACAGTGACTGTGCCAGTGAAGGCTGTTTCACTGGTCCTCTGAGGAAAAGCAAAAAGTGGTCAGTTTTGTCACTCCTGGCCATCAGCCTGACAGACAAAGCTCCAGTGAGGTTAGCTGGAGGGATGTGCGAGGCCTGGGCTGCTGCTGACTCTGCAATTTGAAGAAACGCAGGGCTCCAACCTCGAGCTGCTTCTCTCACACCAGTGCTACAACCCCCTCGAAAGACACAAATAACCTCGATGGCTCCGATTTTTAAACAAGTACTAAAAACATTTTGCTGAAAGGGACAGTGGAATAAAGGAAACAGGATGTCAAATTAGAATCAGCTTGAATCATTTCAAATAAACACCGAGGAAATAAAACGTACCCTGGTTGCTGGCAGGCTTGATGGCTCACAAAGTTCTTGCCCCACCCAAACCAAGGGCTTGAAATGGAGCAGCAGTGGAACAGAAACCCCTGACAGCGTAAGATTTGCTGTTCCCTGGTACCACATTGCCGTCCTCAGGGACAGAAAAAGCACCATTAGGGTTCAGCTAGAGTTTGATGAAAATATGGAGCACCCCAAGGATCAATTTTCACCACGGGCAGCTGCAGCACAAGGCATTAATTCCTTGCCCTTGCTGGTGACAGGAGAAACGCTGGGAGCTGTAGGCCCAAATAACATTTGGCTTCTAGTGTGTATTTTGCTTTTGCTTTTCATGCCTGCAATTAAACGCTTGCTTTACTTCCTGTTGTTTAAAACTGCATTTATTCTTTAGAGCTGCAAGAAAAACCTCCTGTATTTTTTTTAAATTTGTACTGGGGACACATTTGAAGGCCCATATTGTAGACTCAGCAAGTGGCAGGGCAGCCGCCAAACCTTGCTTCCTTTGTTGATTTCTTGATGATTTAAGACCTATTTTCAGCAGCCGATACTGGTTTCCCCCCCTGCCTTTTTGCTTGGTAACTACTACTTTAACAAAATGGTGTTTGTGCAGCGCCTTGGAACCAAGAATTAAGCTTTTCAACATAAGACAGGGAACAGAATAAGAAAAGTAGCACTAAAATCATCTACATGCCATGGTTTTTTAAGGCACATGCTTAAAAATACATGGCAGAACTTTGGGTTCTTGAAGAATAATACTTAAGACTGCTAGATTTTTATTTCCTACGCTGCTAAAATTACTTGCATGTTTCTGATGTTTGTGTTGTTAATCTTCCCCCAGCACAAAGTTTGGAATTATACTCTCAATCTACAGAAATCAGTAAATTTAAATATTTAAAAACCCCTGCACTGCTGACAGACATTGTTCAAACTTTTACTGGCCTTGCCCATAGGGGCAAGCCCTATTGATGCAAAGTATAAACAGGGAAAACATAGTGTCTGATCAATGGTTTCTGTAGGAGAAGACTTCCTCACAAAAGAAGAATACACTTTTCCTCTGCTGATCTGCTAACACGCAAATTAAACAAAGACTTGGTGCAGAAAAGTGTATCTGATACTATCAGCATGATCATCCTCTCTGCTCTGGGTAGCAACTGAGTCTGTCCTCAGAATCCTTCTGTTGTGAAGAACACAACACTTGGCTTAATAAATAAAAAAACAGTTGCTACTTATTTTTACTGCAAATAGTTCTACATTTAATGAAGGCCCATAAGATGCTGGCATACCCCTTCTTGCCTTGTGAAAACATAAACCTCAAACTTGCTAAAAATAGCTGTAACTAGTAAGGATGAAACAAAATTGCCCCAGAACAGCACAGACATCTGAAAATAAAAGCTGAAAAGGAGATGACTTAAGGGATTTTCAGTAACATTGAAGAAGTAAGTGTAACCTGTAGGTTTAATGAGCATTACAATACATCAATTACAGAGACTTAAGTAATTTAGGGAAAAGTGTTCACTGGTTGTCAGTTTGGACACAGACTTCATTTGCTCCATAGGGCAGGGACAGCACCCTCTAATTAAGAGCCATGGTCAGAAGTTGTGTCCAAAGCTTGTCACCTCCTTGCAGCACACCTTTCTCACAAAGCTAGAAAGGTGAGAAACTTCCCTTCTCCACTGCCACAGGACTCAACCCTTCATCTCCATGTATCACTGCTGCATAGACATGGTATTAGAAATGTATTTCACACCTCATGTGCTACTACAGGTTTCTACTGCCCACTGCCTCTCCAGTTAAGGGTACTGACATAGAAGCATGTTCAAGCAGCAAGCTACTCACCACTTAAACAGGTTTTTGACTTCTGCTACCCCCAGCCTGGTACCAGGGGGTACTGCTTCATGGAGATGACTCAAGATTTAATCATTTCTTTCTTCCTTAAGAAGTCTCTGTGTAAAACCACCTGAACTAAGAGTTAAAAGTACTGCACTTCATTGCTAACCTCACCTACCGACAGATTCACCAAAGATACTTATTGCCACAAGTACCAGACAGGATGAGAGAAAGGAAACACACAGAAAACATGCCTAGTGAGGGTTTAACAAAGCAGGGAAGATCCGTGCTAACTCTAGCAATGATTTCTTCTCAAAAACTGACTCAGGCCCACTCTCTATATGAATGAAAGGATGTTCAAGGACAGTGATGATATCAAAACCTGTTGACTCAGCAAATGAAATGTGCTGATCAACAAAGCAATGGCCAGCACAAGAGAAAGATCAGTGAAGGCCAAATAACATATGATACAGTTAACTTTTATTTATTCTTCCAGATATTTGTCCAGTCTTTCCAGTAAATTCACAAGAAGTCTGACTTTGAATCCGTAAGATTTGGTATTCTAGAACAGTGGATTATGTATGCATATAAATAAAGGCTTGACTGTAAGTTTTCACTTCAAGGACCTTTGGAAAATCGTGAACTAATAGGGTTTAGTAACTAGAGACTTACTGCATTCTTTCCATCATAATTTTGACAGAGTTCAGGCTTTTCTATACATTTGTAACATTGCTATTTGTCTCCTCTATTTTGTGGTTCTCATAAACTGAGGAAAACAGCCTAGGTTTGACTGCTCCTTTCAACTGTTCATATCACATAATAGGGAAGGAAACGCTGAGAGTCTCAGTGGTGTTAAACTGGCCAGGAGATAACAGAAATAACTCCAACTTATTAGATCCCAATTTTTCTGGCTAACCCAAATACCTTGTTTTGATATAAAATTATCCAAACTAACTCTCTTTTCTGGTGTGGTATTTATATGGTAATTCTTCTGGAGACAAGCTTTCATTCATTTCAGTGTCTTTCCTTCCAATACCCCATTTGTAGTGCTAACACCCCCAATACTTCTTCTGAGAAGTATCAGGAAGGGCCCCATAAAATACTGTGCAGGTCAAAGAGCACAGGGTGGCTTTGAAATACAGAAAATGTTCCTTAAGTGTAATAAAAATGCCTTTGTTTCTAATCTAAAAATTGGTAGGCTTGCAGACTGTATCATAAACACAAACAGTACAGTTTCTCATCTTTTCTATCTTCTTTTTTTCTGCCCCCAAAATACTGCCAATTGTAGCATGATGTAAAATTAGACTGAAACTATTGGTTTGTTTCCAAGTATGTTAGTGAAAAGTTGGTGAAACTGTTGAATTCAACACAAGGAATTGCTGGTTTAGGCTTTTTAGACCCTTAAAGTATTTTCTTAAATGGCTTCTAAAACTCTTAGTCTTTCAATAATAAAGCAATTCTTTGTCCAAAATTACTAGGACTTAGGTGAAGGATGCATTTTTGGTTGAAAACATAGATTAATTCTGAACAGTGTACCTATTTTCAAAACATTTTGCAACTGCTAGTTTTTGAATCATGGTAACTTTTGTAAAGATTTTAAAACAAATATTCCTGTCACTTGGACAATCAGGTATATCAAGCACACACTGTGTTCATGGGGCAATCGCTACAACGTGAATCAAACACCAGGGTATAAAATATAAGATTCCAGGAATGTACTGATGCAACTTGAGGGTTTGTTTTTTTACCTTTTAAAGATGGCTAGAGATCGATTCTATCAGATTTTGAACACCATGAGAACAAATGTTTTTCATTAGCCATCCTCCTTCTCCCTCCCCATTTACAAGGTTGGTTTATTCTTGAATATGTGTTATGGCTTTGGCTTTTACCTGAAGAAACGCAGATGTGAGAACATCCTGGTGTACCAAACAATGTGTGTTCTTGGTCATTTAATGTTCTTCAGTTATGGGTTTGCTATTCACATGAAACCATCACCTTCCACATCTGCTCTAGGTCTTGGTTTGCATGCAATGTGTGCACAGAAGGAATTCAGGCTCAGATCTTCGAAGCTGTTGACAGTCCTTAGATAATGCAGTGGGAGTCACAGAGGGGTGGGTCACAGGCCAGAATATGCTCCTGGCTCTGCAGACTTACAAAAAGACTTCTGATTTTGTCTGCAGCTTAATTTCCAGCCAAGAACCTCAGTATTAAACATAAATTAAATTTTGCCCATAAACTAGCTAAAAATACCTGTAGTTTCTAGAGGCAAATTATTTGCATAATTCTTAATTATTAAGCTTCACTGCTCAAAACCCATCTGCATTTCCTAGGTGGATGTAAACCCCAACAAGCAGCAGTTTTCATGTAAAATAAAAAGTTGTAGACAGCACAGAAGAATACTGCCAATCAAGTAATTTGATGAGATTTCATTACATAAGCAGATAGTGGTGCTATAGCTAATAATTTAAAATTAAATGTTTTCCAGTTCCACTGTATCATCTGCACACTATTCATTTAGTTCCTTATATTTAGCAGAAGTAGGGCACATTTTCCAGATGCCATTTATAAACACCATACACTGATAATTTTATTCCTTACTGGAAAGTACCCTGGTCTACTCACAAATTAATTTGGGAAGTGACATGGTGACAGTTAGCCCCTGGTGTGCCTGACACAGGCATGAAAGGAAGGAGGAATAGGTGGGATTTTGTGTTTGGCATTTCAGAATTAGGGGAGGTAATGCTTCCAGTTATATACACTTAAAGTTATTTCTGAGAAGACAAGCTGAACTTAAGCATTAAGCTAAATAGCTATAGCCCTACATTATTTCATCAGTTATTTTCCAAGACATCATTCATTCCTCTGTTGAAAGTTTGCTTCTTAGCAGTATTTATCTTATCTGGAAAAATTACAGTCTATGAAAGAGCTTTATTTTGTTATGCTGATTTATATATCTAGTTCCTTGCACACTGGTACTAAAGAAATATAACTTTTTTTTTTTTTTTTTTTGCAATGGCAAGGGGAGTTCATTAGAAAAACACCAAAATTGTACAACTGGAAATAAAAACAGAGCATAAAAGCACAGCATTTCACATAAGATGAGCTTTCAACAGAAATATTAAAACGAACCCCCACAACCCTCAAACACACTGCCATATTCATTTCAGACCAACTGGAAAGGCACTGAACATTGAAGTGTGCAACTCATATCCATACCTGTGAGATGAGCAACCACAGTGAGACACAAACCTCCAA
>NW_008654141.1:0-47626 GCF_000695815.1 Acanthisitta chloris | reverse complement strand
CTGGTACACACGGCAGTTTTATGTTTTCTTAGGATAAGCTGAAAATGTTAACTAAATATACAAATTACATCATATTTCCGTGGGGAAAAAAGAATTCCAATTTAGAGCATCTGAAGACAAGGAAACAAGGCATAACATACAGGACACTGTTGGCACAGGAAAGTGTTACCACATCAAAACATGCCCTTTTCAATTTAATCCCGTAGATATATAAAGGAATGGTGGTGGCAGAGGCAAGGGGACAGCATGAATATCAAATACTCAGTTCTAAGCATGCTAGTGAGGTCTTTGTTTCAAAACCTGAAGCTACCAAAACCACTTCAGAGGCAAGAAAGCACCTATCCAGACAGTCCAACCCATTTCCAGGCATTCCTCTTGTGGGCTGCCATGCGCAGACTGAAGAATCTGTCCAGTATCATCTCTGTGCCTGAGGTCGCCTAAAGCTTCCCATTAGCAAATGCTGCCTCCTGGAACTGAGGGACGAACGTTTTGAAATATGCCCTAGTGAAAAAACCAGAAAACACATGGTTAGGAAGGAGTAAACTCAGAACATGGTGAATGCATGTACACAACCAGGGTTTTAACAGAGAAGCATAATATTACCACGAGCAGTTAGTCCACCATCAGAACTCACAAGCGGGTAGTGTTTGTCTTACAGGTTTGCAGTGTGCAGCAGACCCATAGACTTCAGTTTTCTACTCCCAGCAGTACTTCTTTCTTCAGTGTCCTCACCACGAACCTCTAAATGTGGCCAACATCAGTAACTTGATGCTGTCAGGAAGAGCCTGATAGACCCTCCATATTTTATACCATCCAAAGTTCCAGAGATATAGTGTACTATGCACTGGAAAATAAACCTTTGAATGGCTGCAAAAGTGCTAAATACTTAGATAAGCCACAAGTGTGATTATGCCACTGCTTGTGGCATTTTTTAACTGGGCCTTATGGATACAGTTGATGTTTGTCATGTCACTGGGATAAACAGGTTTTTGGGTTTTTTTCCCCTATGTGAAGAATACATCACATATGGTGCCAAAGGCCCAAAGACAGACAAGCCAATGGAGGCAGAAAATTGTGTAGTCAGAATATGTGCAGGAGATAAGCTCTTTACCTGTTTCCTTACAGAAATCTTGACGCAATACCATCACTGTTGATGCCAGTAGTTTACATAAGATGTAGTGAATAAATACTAACAACTTTGGATGAACTGTAATTCCTTTTATTAAACCTCAAAATTTAGAAACTAATGTTTTGACTTAAGATGTGCTTTGTATGTTTTGGATCTTAGTCTATCTTCTTTACAAAGAATCGAGTGACTCATAAATCTGTAAAATGAGCTGATCCTAAGTATCCAAAATTGAGTCTGAACTGTACCTTTGAGTTTCTTGCACAGAAATACTCAACCGTGTAATAAACGTATTTTACGTGTCCCCAACGATACCCTTTATTTGCCACTTATATTAGAAGCTGCTTCACTGTTCTGCCTTTGGTTTCTGCCTACTGCTTTCTGCACCAAACTTTCACTTTCTCTTCTTTTATTTTGCTGCTTTTTTTTAACATTTTGTTTTCTATTCATATTACTGGCCTTTATAAATTTCTATGCAAGGCGAAGCTTCTTCTGTTCTCTCTACCAAAATGAAATCTAAAGTCAGAATAACTGCAAGGACATTCATTACATTCCTGATCTCTCTGGTTTACCTCCTGAAGCAAACATACACTGATCATCTTCATGATCATGACATGTTTCATAACTGTGGTAGAAGCTTTGGCAATCACTGAACACCAATCATACCTCCTCACATCTAAAAATGTTGCAAGATCACAAAGAGAATGCTCCTCTCTCTTTGTGGGGTTGTGCCTGGCCAATTAATTAACGGATAGCTGCAGTCAGCTTTTGTGCAGAAGCTGTAAACACACATGAGATGCTGTCCAAAGGTTAAAAGAGCAATGGAAAGTAAAAGCATTTCTGGACTGAGGAGCTGAACCCAGAACTGGAAAACAGAAAGAGAACAACCAGCACACACATTTTATAGCATACACAGATTGTGCTGGGTATTTACAGAATACACTTCTGTTTACAGAATCAAAGTTCAGAAAACAACCCTCATAATCATGCCCACAGAAGTGGCAGTTCATGCTGGCACACGTGTACATAAACCAGTTGAGAAGGTATGACTGTCACCTGACAGACTGGAATGCCATTTCTATATTTGTGGTTTTTATTGCATACCTTTGAAATTGTAGTCTGTGTATGTCCTGGTCAGTTCTATGTATTTTGCTAGCTCAGGGTATATCACCTGCATGTTGTCAATGCCAGGATCTATCATCCTTTTACCTTTCCCTGCATTATCTGTCACTTAATTACACTTCTCTGCTTGCTTATTTTAAGTAGCTTCTCCCTTCCCCTTTGAAAGCTTCTCTGCAGACTCTCTTCCATGCACACAGTCTTCTTATTGACTCGATAAATGTTTCCTTAAAACTTCCCTTTTCCAAAACTGTAAAAATGTTAATCATTAAATGGGATATAAGCAGAATTATTTTCCAACATTTAATTTCTTTGCCTTTACAGCATTTCTGTGCTTTGTCTTAAAACCACACTTACTGCACTATATGCAGTAATTATATATGACTTTCCTGTTAGGTAAATTCCAGAACGAATGCTTTTGATACCACAAACACCCTCCCACACCATCTTTATCTACACTTGCATCCTTTCTTTTCACTGATTCCTGTGGTAGAGCTTGTATCCTTTGCAGCAAAACTAAATCTAACACCTCCCTACGTTCTGATGAGATGTACTATTTCAAAGAGGATGTTATTTCACCAGTAGTTCATATGAACCTCCTGGCAATGTTCCATACACTACAAAAATCCCTTTAGTACTTCATAACTTTTAAATGTCTACTTTTTTTCTTTCCATACCTGAAAGTACATGCTTAAGTTTGCACTTATCATTTGTGGTGTTGTCCAGACTGAAGCAAATGCAGTACCACATGTTTACCTAGAATATGTTCCTTCATTTCTGCCCCTCACTAGGTATCTCTGAGACAATTATGGTTCACCCCAAAACCAAACCAAACCCTGCAAAGAGATCCAAAAGCACAATATACTGGATAGAACTCTATCAGCTACAGCACATCTAATAGACTGAAGAGGAAAGATGGGGAAGTAGAAGTGAGGTTCAACTGCTTAAAGAACAGTGCAATAGGGAGGAAATGGCAAGTTAGTGTATAAAAGTAACATGACTTATTTTGAGTGTGTGTGAAGGAGTAGAGCAGGCAGAAAAGGCATTACTCATTAACAGAGGTTACTGGAACTTTTTTTTTTTAAATTACATGGCTTTTTCAATTGAAAATTACATTTTTACCCAGTTGTATGCATTTCTGTGGAAATGCTACTGCATCAGGAAAGGAAGGAAAAGAATGAGGTACTTGAGTTTGATTTGATCCAAAAAGAGATGTTCTGGTTTGTAGAACTGAGCCTAAACAATTGCCTTGATATTAACCTTCTTATCTGTGGCCCAGCATCTCAGAGATGATGTATCTTGGCCCACAGACAAGACCCTGGTGCATCACAGGAGTCCTAAGTAGAAACACAACAGCAGAAGTTGTCCCTTCAAAGGACCCTGTCCATGAAGAATGGTGGGATAAATCATTACAATTTCTTCTTTCAGGAGGCACTGTGATACTGCTTGGCAGATGCATTGTAGTGTCACATTAACTGCATGTTTTTCGCATGTTCCAAGCAAAATCTTTTCAAAATTTTTCTTTTCATCTAAAGTCTGGGACAAAACCCTACATTAAAATACCTGAATGTCCTGTGAAATGGAAATTCCAGCATTTTTTTCTGCTCTGCAGAGATTACCAATAAGAAGGAAAAGAGCAATCATCAATCACTGTCTAAGTTTTGTCTATCAGCCAACTGGCATTGAAGTCAAAGCACTCGTGTTTCTACACAAACATGACCATGACATGGACTATAATGTCACAACAGGTTACATGAAATAAGTTTCAAAGAAATACACATTTTTTGAAGGACAGTACTCTGTCATGGACTGGATGGTAAGAGCCTCTTTCACATGGTATGCTATTCCTGTTAGACTTTAACAGCAAACAGTCATAGTCCAGCATCTTATACAAAGAGGCACAGACAAATAGTGAATGTAAACATCAACTTGGGAAAAAGATTCATTTCTCATACCCTATTCACATAAACATATTCACATGAATTTACACTCTCAATAACTTTGATCTGTACTACCCCGCAGGAATTCATGTCAAAATAGATGAATTTTTTTTTCCAGACACTCTGCCACATGATACTTTCAAGCACCTCCAAACTGTTTTGAAATCATTATTTTTGCATCTACTGATACACTTTTCAGCTCTTGAAAACTGCTATTAAAAAATATGAATCAGTAATTTGGGTACTTGCTGAATTATATTTAAGATGAAGAAAGGTAACTTGATCTATGGTCTCCTTTAGTTGTGTCAAATGGCAGGAATCAGTTTCTTATCAATACTTTTTCTCCCTTCTGGGAAACATGGAGTTCCTTCTTCTGCTTTACTCTACCGTAGTTTCGGTGGGTCTGTATCACACTGACCTTACACCAAGCTCAGAAGAACTGCATAAAATGCTCCTTCAAGTACAGAGAAACTGGTTTGTACAATGTCCACAAATACTCTTTACATGAGCATTGAGTACAATCAACACTCACGTGAAGTGACACATATCGAGTGTTTCATCCTTCTTGCAATGGTTTAGATCTCAGCTTAAACGGTGTTTAAAGAGTTGCTTTCTTTTCAGTCTAGAGTGGGTGCCAATCTTCATGCACTTACAGGCACGTGTCTAACTCTTTGTTGAGCATCTTACTGTAAGACTCCATTGTTTTTTGTCTATTTGTTTTTGTTCCCTCAAATGGTCATTTTCCAAGTTCAAGGTTGCAAGTTATGAGGTTTCTATGGAAATTTTTTTCACCACTCCAGAAAACAACACATTTTGCTGTAGTTAACCACTATATATACTTGACACAATACATTGAATTTCAAATGCTACGCTCAAGGACATCTGCTGAGAGTAAAGCACTTCTCTTTCCTTCACCTCATTATCCAATGGAAAGAAAGTCTTGCTATTATTGCAAGTGGCAAGTATCTCAAAGAAGGTAAAATTGGCTCACTCGCTGTTTACGTATTTTCTAGTGATATGAAACACTGACTGTGGTACAAGGTCTCCAGAAGCCTGTACATATCTAAATCACAGAGTGTGGGTTTGCAGTGCTTAAAACATACTTGACTCAGAATTCACATGCTTTTGTGAAATTTCATTCTAATTGTAATGGGTTTTTTTCCCAGGGCAACTTAGTGCTGAGTTTTTGAAATGCATTTGGTGAAAAATCTGCATTGACCACTTGATAATACCTTTTGCCTTCATATGCCTATGCTGAAAACCTGCAAAGATTTTAAATTATGTAGCTGTGACCTCCCATCAAACAACATATATATTTATGGTGAAAGCATTCTAATGCCAACACATGTGCTTTCTGCTGTTGCTTTTGCTGGACTGGTGCTATAGCCAATTGCACAAAGATGTTCTAATTACCACTCCTGGTCTAATAAGGTTTGAAGAGTTGTCCAGGCGTTTCTGTTTCTCTTAAAATTTTCATGTCATAAAATCAGAGCAGAACATCAAGTTCAAACTCCATGGGGAAAAAAAGCATGCAAAATGCCATACCAATGAGATTTCTGCTTTCTGTGTCTGGGATAAGGACAACCATCATGGGGTGATGAATCATCTTCTTAAGTCATTCACAAAATAGATTCCCCTTAAACTCCTCAGTTCATGAGTGCCAAGTTTTTCAGCAAGCTGATCTCAAATTCAGCCATGCTAGCCCTATTTGCACTCATATGCTTTATTTGTTTCAGCTCAAGACGTGGGAGTTTCAAGTGCCTTTTCCATAAAGAGACGATTTGAGGAAAAGGAAGGGGATGAAGTAATCATGATGGTCCATATCAAGAACAGACTGAGATGTACAGCAAAATGTCTACTACCAGCACGGTGTACTCTGTCCCTGCACATTTTTTACTGGCAAATTAAAACCATTGAGCCAAAATATTGATCTTTTCACAATAACACAGGAGCTGTCACTACCTCCTCTCACTGCATCAGGCACATGTATTGTGTTCCTTTTCCTCTGAAGACAGGCTCAGGTTATCGTATTTGGATTTTTTTGCTACTATTGGCTTTGAGAGCAAACTCTATTCTTGAATAGTACCCATTATTTCAATATTCTAATTCATTCATGTAAGATGTGACTGTGGTTTAATTTTGCAAATATGTGGCTCTAATTATGAAACAATTTTGGTGTATTCAAAATCATAGTAGCCAGGGTATTTGATAAATACATCCCTTTTGTCCTACTCTATGCAAGGCATACAGGAAAATGTGAGGTTCTTTTCCCTGACCTTTTCAAAAAAGTAGACCTGACTTGGGCAGACACTCCTGTAGTCATGGGAATCTCTGAATAGTTCTACTTAAGTCATCTGGAGGAAGGTCTGCAGCTAGGACCCCCTTCTCCTCAGTAGTTCTCCATTGTCTGAATTGTCCAGCAAGTGAACTGAATTTGAATATTCCCAGGACTGAGGTAAGGACTGAACTGTACCCCTGCCAGCTGTATGCAACACCACCGAGAACCCCAGACATTGACCCCAACTGCTGTCCATTTCTTTTAGAGGAGTTTTTACTTTAGGATTTACAGCATTTTGCTTCCCATGCTTTTTTCCCTGCTGTCCCCCAAAGGAACTGCTGCAAGACTTCTACAAGTTTCCTCAAAGCCACTGAATCCTGACAGAAAAAAAATTCAGCTTCATAGATGACTGATCTTCATAAATTAGCTAGCATTCTCCCCTCTTCCAATTAAATTAGGTGAAAACAGGAATTAAGAAGGGTGTAGGTCAGAGCGAAGGACAGCCTGAGGCTTCTTGAGGCTTTTGACCTATTCCTCCTAGACTAGTATTATTATGCTGACACTTTGCAATAAAATCTTGTTATATAAATTATTTCAGCAGCAAAGCTGTATTAGAATTATAAAAGAGCTTCTCCAGGCTTTATCAACGATACCCGATTATTCACTTTCTGAAGTTCTGCATGGATCATACATGCATATGCAGCATGCTTTTGTATTTTTGTGTTCCTGTTGCTACTTGTTTTGACACAATGAAAACTTGTTTTGAAAATACTGAACACCTACAACAATCCCTTCTGGGTGCCAGACAAGAGGATTTGTCCTCCCGTGACTACACAGGCACAGCCAGCTGGTTTGGTTCATGTAACCCCTAATAATTCATCTCCTGTGTACAAGATATTTACCATAACTTTCCAAACTCTCTCAAGATTTGTTGTTTGTTTACGATAGAACACAATCAAAAATGTCAATCTTATTTTTTATTTTTTTTAAAATATATAATTGTTTTCTTTCCAAATTCTTTTGTCAGGAGCTATCTAATTCAACATGCTAAGTACTAATGAACAAAAGGAACGCAAATTAACAAATCGTTGCCTTAATTCCAATAGTGGGTATGTATTTAGCTCATATTCCATATGACTGCTCATTGGGTCCTTAACCCACGGTCATGCCCTCTTCCTGCACCTCTATGCCTCACACTGAACAGGGGCTGAATGCAAAAGTGTGGAGATCTACCCACTCTTTTAACAGGCCTCATGCCAGCGTTCGAGGCATAGTTTATTTCCTTGTAAACTCAGACACAAGACATTTGAACCTCTTTGCTATTTTTACTATATATAATGCATTAAAAACGTATTTCCATTGGGGGAACCATGTTGTCTGTGTATTCACAGGCACTTCCACAACATTCTTCACCAGGCTAAAGACACAGGAGCACTCATGGCAGAGCAGAATAACCATTCTCTTGCTTTGGGACAACTAGGGGGTAACAGGAGATGAACTCTACACTCGACATTTAATGACAGCTCTTTTAGGAGAAAATGATTGTTCTATCTTCTCTTCACATCTAAGATGTTACAATAATTGAAGTGACAAGTAGTTCCCAGCACACTGACTTTTGGTTGCCTAGCTGGAACGGGGCTGCAGCAGGCAGGCCCACAGTACAGCTGGGTGCCAAGTGGCAAAGGCTCATGAGGTAGTGAAAATCAGGACTATTATGGCATGTATGAGGCACCCAGGAGGCATCGGCACTTCTAAACCACCATTTGGTGTGAACATCACTACAACTTACCCAAGCACAGCAGCAGAATCATAAAGGTATCTTCCAGGATTTCTTGCTTGCTTCAAATATACAGAGAGATACTTGGCACATATTCATGTTTCTAAACTAAGCTTCTTGATGGTATGCTCTTTGGGATGTGGTTTATAATTTCCTTACTAGGCAGCATTATCTATAGCAAATATTTTGCTTTTATGTGAAATGCAATGTTCTCTCTACACAGTTCTTCATTTTATACATCGAGGTGATGCCAAGCAAACATCTGTAGTGTTTATACAATAGCAACACAATAGTTCTTGAATTGCTGCTGCTGTAACTGGCTAAACACACAAATGTACAAAGGAGTCAATGCACAATGCCATTATTCTCCTAGCACTATTTTTTTCTGGGTGCCAAAAAAATTCATCACATAATCTCTCTTCCTCTTCTGATATTTCTATCTCTCCACCTCCTTTTGCTGTAATTTACCTATGAAAACTTCAGTAAACTTACGCCCATTTCTACCTGCCAGTCTAACAAGGCACTGACTGTGAAGGCTGATGGACAGAAACTGAGCCTAAAGATCTGGAGGTCGGCAGCAGGCAGCCATCCAAATACAAGTTTTTAAGAAATACTGTTGCCTTCAGCTCATTTCATAATATTACATGACAGAAAAGCGTCTCCAAAACTACAAACAAACCAAAACATGTGCTATCAAAACCATAACAGGAAATAGAAGTCGCAGAACTAGTGATACCAAGTACACATCAGAAGTTTAAACATTAAAATTCGCTCATGTTCAAAACCTGTTTTCTATATTTTACTAACAATGTCTTTTTCCTCCAGAAGTTCTTGTTGGAGTTATCACCAGTTCTGATTCAAGTCACACAGAAAGGTACAAGAAATGGTTATATTTAGACATGTTTTTCAATAGTTTGTTGATAGCAGAATTAACAGGTGGCTTTACTCCATATGAAGCAAACAGAAAAAAAATTTAAATTTTCATTTGGTTATACATTTGCATCTGTTCAAAAAACCTATGACATCAATTGATTTTATACATAAAGTGAAGAATTCAACACAGGTCTGCTGTAAAAATTAAGATGATTTTGCTGCCTAAGTTATCATAAAGCAAAATGAATCTTGACAATCTGTTCAAATCACGAAACAACCATAAATATAACAACCTGACTAAAAGCAAAATATAAAGGAAGGGAGTTCTAGGGAACTGCTGTGAAGCCAGGACTATAGATCATTCTGTAGGCTGGCAATTAATGTTTATTTTAAAGCAGCAGCGTAAGTAGGGTCATCACTGCAAAAGATGCTAACTTTGGTTCCAAGAATATACGTGTTCCCAAATGCATGAACCTTTACTGACAATTACAGACAAAAATTACAGCTCCTGGACATAATCAGTGCACAGAGACCAATGCCAGTAACTGTGCAAGCAACTTTTTTGAATCATCCGGAAATCAAGATTCTGGAATTTAACCTCCAGCAGGTTTCTGACATAGACATTTAGGAATTTACAAAGGTATATTGCACAGACACAGTGGCTCTAAGTGTCCCAAAGCACATACAGCAAAATGAACCTCTCATTTTGAAATAGTTTTATCAATGCCTTCTTCTTGCCAGTCAGTTCAAGAGATAAACACTTCACTTCCTTCACCTTCTCCACAAAGTACATAAATAGACTTGTTTCAGTCAGATGAAGGCTTGTGGTCTTAGATCATAGCAAATTTTGCTTCTGCTTTCTTAACTTCCATTTTCCCCACAGGGTAGTGGGTGTCTCTGAAGGGTGCACTGGAATCTCTCTGTCACAGCATGGTGACTCCACTTCCTTATCAGTGGATCATGAGAATGATATTCCAAGACCATCATGGAAAAACTCAATCTTCATAGACTCTTTTTAAATACACTGCTAATTTGCAGGAAATTTCCAGTCCTATGAGCTACAGCATGACAAGCCTGCTCTATTTTTCCTAGTTGCTCAAGTGCCATAGCCATATTTTTCCACTCCAGGTAAAGGTTAACTTCTTAAAGAGATACTGTTTATTCAAGACACCTATTATTTCCTCCTATCTAGGCTATGTAAGTGAACACTGAACTCTACTGTTAGAGAGATACTATTTAGCAAACTATTTAGTACATTTGAAGGAGAGAGTCAATGCCAGACAAGATGCAACTAGGAACCTCTCCAAAGCATAAAAGGCAGGGTGAAGAATGTGATAAAATGAGGAGGGGGGAAAGTAGGGGTGATATAATAAGCAGGAGAAAGCAGAAAAGACTGGGCAAAAATATATTCAGGAATGGAGCTTGTAGGAAAGACAAGTGTAGAGATTCAATAAGAGAGAATCTCACAGTAGTAATAACAGAATTTGAATGATCTTTAAGAGATTATTGAATCCCTTAATTGTACTTCAGAGGCAGAAATGAAGGGTTACACCACAGATGCATCCATAACAAGTCTGACAACCAGTATCCCTGAAAACAAAGTTTGCTTGCAGGTGAAAGTACTGATTTCATCATGCCATCCGCTCTGCTTTGCCAGATCGCTTATCAGCAGGGGCCGAAGGCAACATACCAAAACATAAAAGAAACCTTGGATATTCATTAGGACAAACCAGTCAGAAGGAAAGGGATGAGATGCCACACATCTGTGATTATATAAAACATATTAAAGAAGTTATTTCTCTTTGCTATTCGAAAGATATATGTCTGCTATTAGAAGTAGAAGGAAACTCTTAAAGGTTGGAGACCTGTTTGAAGGGGAAAACCAGACTGAAACAAACCTTAACACTAAAGGTAAAAGCAGAGTAAAGCCAATAAAAAATTAATTTGAGGAACAAATTAGATCTGGCCCTAGAAATAAACACTTGTCAAACTACAAAATCTGGTAAAAAAATAAAAAGAATGCTCAGAAGAAATAAAGTTACAAAGAATAAATGCAATGGAGGTGCTCAAAGAGGCTGCCATATCAGAATCCTGCTTTTCAAGGGACGTACCAAAAGATCTGACTCACGCAGAAATGTCATCCAAAAAGGTAACGAACAAATCAACAAAACACAAGCAAATCAGCAGTCCCAGATTACATTCACACCCAAGTTCTAGAGAAACTCAAGTGTGAGAAAGTTAAACTCTTAAATAGCTTGTAACCTCCTGCTTAAAACAGCTTGGTACCAGAGAAGTGTGATGTCAATTAAAAAAAAGTCTGGGAGGATAGAAGAAACCATGGGCCTGTAAATCGCATGTCCACACCTTACAAATTGGTAGAGACTATTAATAGAAATAATAAATTTATAAAAGATCCAAAAGTAGTGGACTTGAGTAAATAGGATATATTGGGTAGGAACCAAACTTATGCTTCACAACTCTTAATTTCTTCAGGCACCAAAACTACGTGGACAAGAAAAGTTCAAGTGACACACAGTGCTCAACTTTCCTACTGGCATTTCAAAGGCTTAAAAAAGACCCACCACAGCAGGAGAAAAGATCCAGAAGTGGATAAATACCAGGTCAAGATAAGAATGAAAAGACAGGTGTGAATGATGAGTACTATTAGGGTGAAGTCACCTGAAAACTCCAGAGAAGTGGGTGTTTTGACCTGTGTTGTTCACATTCCTACATGATATGCAAAAGTGAGCAAAAAGAGATGGCAAGGTTTGCTAATGCTAACAATTTAGTCAGAGAAGGAAAAATGAGGCATGTTTATGAGGAACTGCAGATGGTTCTTACAGCGCTGAGAGACTGGGAGATAACATACCAGGTCAGAAGCCACAGAATCATAGATCAATCAGAGTTGGAAGGGACCCTTGAGGATCATCTAGCCCAACTCCTGGCCCTGCACAGGACATCCCCAAGAATCACACCATGTCCAAACACCTCTTGAACTCTGTCAGGCTTGGTGCTGTGACAACTTCCCTGGGAAGCCTGCTGCAGTGCCCAACCACCCTCTGGGTGAAGAACCAGTTTATAATATCCAGCCTAAACCTCCTCTGACACAACTTCAGATCAATCCCCTAGATCCTGTCACTGGCTGCCAGAGAGAAGAGGTCAGTGCCTGCCCCTCCACTTCCTTTCATGAGGAAGTTGTATACAGTGATGAGGTCTCCCCTCAGTCTCCTCCAGGCTGAACAGACCAAGTGACCTCAGCCACTCCTCATATGGCTTTCACTCAAGGCCCTTCACCATCAATATTGACAAACATGAATGGATGATATAGGAAAAAGACTTATCTTTACCAACACAAAACCCACATGCTCTGAAAAACTGATAGAAAGGAGACCTTGGTGCTAAAACGACACTGTAACTAACCTTGGTCGGATGAAAAAACCAAATCAGATGTTATTAGAACCAGACTGAAGAGTAAACCAAACAATATCACTATGTCACCATGCAAAAGCATGGTGAATGTATGATGAGTAACATGCAGCTCCCTGTCTCAGAATGAATACGACAGACATAGTAAAGTGAGAAAGAAGTGGGACAAGGGCAATCAGAAAGGAGTGCAACGAGCAGAAAAAGGTGACAAAACAGGTGATAAGAGGTTCATAAAACATAAAGGCTATGAAGGGGACAGTGGATTAATTATTTGCTGCCTCTTTTCAGAAAAGACCTAGAGGGTAACAACTGGAGCTTGGAGGAGGTAGAAATGTAAAAAGCCAACAAAGCTTGTTCTTCACACCACACGTTACCTGTGTAATCCCTTGCCACAGAATTTTGTGACATGATGAGGGTTCATAAAGCAACCGAACAAAAGGAAAGTTACATAGGGTTACTGAACAGAAATGTACCAATTCTGGATAAAGAAAGCCCTGAGGATGGTAGAACATGCAATGAAAATATGACTACATGCTCTGCCATGCTCTTCCACAGGCATTGGCTACTGCCTATCAATACAGACATGACAGTGGGTTAAATGAATGTGGAGTTTTACCTTGCATGACTGTTCTTTGTGTTTAACAGAGCAACTACAAGTATTACTGAAAAAAACAAGGCTATGGAGCCCATCTACTATTTTTACTTAGCTGTTTATTCTGCAATTGATCAAGCAACAATATTTATCTGAGCTATTAAACCTCAGCTCCTTCCAAACCCATGTATTTCTTGCCACCCTTTTCTCTCAAGAAAGGGAAGACCTTTTTTCACATCAGTTCCTAACTATAATTCCATGCTCTAATATAGATCTAGCAGCTTTGATAAATGTATAATGGAGTTCTCTAATGAAGCCAAATCAGACAGTTTCATAGTATTTCTAGAACACCACTCAACCCTGGTTATCCAAGAATGACCTACATTAAATCCTAACCTTCAATTCCTACAAAGCAGGTGTCTTCCAACAAAGTGCTGTTACATTCCACATCTACCAAGTCAACTTCTCCAACCTCTTCTGTGCATTTCTCTTGTCAATACATGAGAATACTTTTTTCCAGAAAGAATATTTACTATATATCAAAATGCACATATGTACAGTTCACAAATAAACACAGTAGCTATACAAAACCACAGAAAACTAACTGCCTAACAGATTTTATTTCTATGCACTTCCTATAGCACCTATACCCCTTATCCTTAAATGGTTGTTTTTCTTTTCCCACAGTCAAAGCTTTAATGAGAACTGACCAGAAACAAATACCCGGGCCCTTCTGTCTTGGCTGAAATCCACATAATGCATGACAGCACTGAAGATCCCTGGCAGGCACCTGTCAGAAACTAACATACCATAACTTAAGAGTCAGACTTAATTATCCAAGGAGACATTTAAAGAAAAGTACATGAAAAATATGACTCAAGAAGTGCAACTATCATGTGTATGCACTGTATTCTGTGGCGTGTGAAGGGGAAGAGTGTAAAAATAAAACAATATCCTGGGAAACTTCTAATTAAAAGTTCTACCCACTTTGCCTATTATAGCTGACAATCAAAATAATTTTGTACTATGTTTTGATGGTAAATCAAATGCAGAACACACTACAAAGACAAACTTAATCATCAAGTATTTTAACAAAACATGATTTTTCCCATTTTCCTTTCTACTGTTCACATATAATTCCCATCATCTGACACTCCCACAGAAAATCAGAGTTTTGATTTAATGGTCTATAAAATCAAATTAACTTCCTCGTAAGCTTCACACGTCTGGGTCGCCACATCTTTTCTCGTTATGGCTGTCACAGCGCATTGGCCCTTTTGTGTTCTGAAGAAGAGCTGACCGGCGGCTACAAAACGTCAGCCTTGCTCCATGTCAGGCAGGGAAATCACTTCTGTTCAGCTTCCAATGCAAACTATCGAAACCCAGAGTTAAACAAGTGACCCAGCTCAGTCCCTCAGCCTTCAGTTTGTACGCACCCCACTGCTCCTCCCAGAAAGAATCCTCTGAGCCTTGCAAACATTCAAACTCCTGCTCACATGCCTAGGGAAGGATGATGTCCCTGTGTGTTATGCCTCTGTTCCCCACTCTCATTTTTCTAAATTTCTTTTTAAGTTTAAGGCAACATGCAACAGAGACAAAGAGAGTAATAAAAATAGCTTTGTGAGGGGAATGTATGTAAATGCAAATAATTTGGTTTATGGAAAACTACTCTTTAAAGATGACTAATGTGCATGAAAATCATATAATGCATGCAAATACAATTTGTTACTTTCATGAATAAGCAGAAAAATACTTAAATACAAGCCAAATAATAACAAATGATTTATTACCTTAATTATACCTAACAAGGAGAGAAGATTATAAAAAAGGTGCAATGTTTACATGTAAACTTTATAGTGAGATTCAAGGTAGCACAGGCGTAAAACAAGTTTCATGGAAATGGAAAAACTTGTTACTTTAAAAGAATCCAAAATACAGTAATAGATATTCTGCCTAAAACATGAAATAATCCTGACTTAATAATAAAAAATGGATGAGTTGAAAAACCGGTTAGTATCAAAATAACAACAACAAAAAATCCTTGGGGCACTCAAAATTTACTGCCTGCAACAGCAAGTCTTTGACATATTACAACTGAATTTGTCTAAACAGCAACACAACAATTTTCCCCTTTTTTTCCCCAAATATCCTTTCATTAGACTAAGAAATGCATTTTTTTTGTCTGCAAATATAATCATAGAATCACAGAATTGTTTATGTTGGAAAAGACCTCTAAGATCATTGAGTCTGACCACTAACCCAGCACTGTCAAGTCCACCACCAGATCACGTCCTTAAGTGCCATATCTACATGTCCTCTCAATACCTCCACAGCTGCTGACTTCAACGCTTCCCTGGGCAGCCTGTTCCAATTCAGGTAGCTATAGAGAGCAATAAAGGTCGTCCCTGAGTCTCCTTTCCTCCAGACTAAACACCCCCAGCTCCCTCAGCTGCTCCTCATAAGACTTGTGCACCAGACCCTTCACCATCTCTGCTCCCCTTTTCTGGACACACTCCAGCACCTCAATGTCTTTCTTTTAGTAGGAGCTCAATGATACACACGATACGTATCTTGTAATTTGATGACACTCAAGGAAAAGGTATTGATGAGGCTGAAAATGCTACAGCCCAGTTTACCAGTGTCAGGCACGTTTTCTAATCGTAGCACACTTGCACTGAGCACAAACTGCAGCTGCAGCCACACTGCAGAAACATATGTAGTTTGCACGAGATGTATCTGCATATATTCTTAAGCTGCACTTGACCTTATGGCACAGCAATAGCCAATATAGAGTTGAGAGCACTTGAGCCCTTTAAAGCTTTCACCCTTACAGCGCCCTGAGGGGTATGGAAAATCGACACCACGATCAGCAAACACCAGTGAATGGCCAGGGACAACACTGTTACTTAGAAATAGTTCCATTTTATCAGCCAACTTGAAAAAGAAAAGAATGTGAACCCTTGGAATAACTTTTTATTGTGATACCAGTTTTCCATCCTCCTTTTATTTTTAATCATGAGTAGGTGGATTTATGTAGGATAAAAGAATAAACTGAGTCCTGACTTGCTCTCCTTGAAGTATAACCTAAGTCTACAGAGTAGCACTGGGTCGGACAGAAATTGGGCCAGAGTGCATCTAAGAACTGAACTTCATTTGTATAAACAAACAAGCTTTATTTACAGTATTCCTTCATAAAATCCCAGGCTTCAAGTCTGCGTGTTCTTTAAAGACTCCATTTATGTACGCTTGAATGCCTATTTAAGCAAAAACCAAGAGAGCTTTCCCATGGAAACCGCAGAGATGTTTTACTTCACACGTACACCACAAACAAGGCTGCTAACTTTCCATAATTTACTGTATTTTCTTAGGCTTGCCATTGTATTTTAGGACCAAATCTTCTGGAGAAGCTGCTTACGCAGGAGGCCACAGACATATAAATAAATGACCTAAAAGAGGCAAAGCTATGAACTGAGAGGAAACGGCATCTCGGCAGCTTGTAAGAAAATTTTAGTATTTTTGGTTTTCCTGTTTCTAGCTGAAGGAACGGGTTAAAGTTTTGTGTTTCATTGAGAAGCAAGCAATCTGGAGTCAACTGGAATCACATTATTAAATCAGGACTTGATTCATCCCTTAGAATTAAATCAATCCACAGGGCAATCCCTGGGCTAAGACCATAGCAAGCTTCAGTTACCTATCTCTCAGCAAGGAATCTAAGTCAGTGGGCCTCAAGGGAACCCAGTGATTCTACAATCTGCTTAGGAGGACACAGAGAAAGAGAGCTTGACTTTGTGGACTTTATCAGCCAGACACAAATCAGTCCAATTACTTCAGCAAGAACATGAGCAGTTTGTGAATAAAAAAGTTCCAGCTAAACTGATATTCTGATTTGAGAATTTGCCTTTTAGATTCAGGTGATATGTCTCTAAGTGTAAATGCATACAATCTAATACTGCTGTATGTATGCATTTTAGAGCAGTAATTTTGCTCCAACTTATAGTTACTACCAATTGTCTCAAGGCTACAGCAAAGGGTTAAGTTTTAACTTCAAAAGCAATCCCTACTTCTGCTGGGGGCCACAAAGATAAGCAAGGATACCAAGACTTTCAAGTTTAGTCCCTTCGCTGAAGGAATTGGATGGGCTTACCTGTTTGGAAAAAAAAACCAAACCAAAACAACATCCCTGGGAGAAGGCTGGGCACAGAATCAAAGTCCCTTTGGCATGAACTTATGACAACTCTGCCCATGAATACGCAGTCTGTGTTGAGTTGCTGAAAACAGAGACAGGGCTTGCCAAAACTGAGGATGAGGAAATCTCTGACTGATGCTATTTCAAAGTTGGTGGTGCTTCTATAGTTGGTGCAAGAGCAAGCAAAAGCTACCCCTGATGGCATCTTTATCTACAGTAAGGAAAATGGTGTACACTGATTCCTGAAGTGTGCAAGAAGAAGAGCAGAGAATTTGGTCAGATACCGGAAGGTCAAAGTGGGAGATCCTGTGGTGGTAGAGTAGTGGCCAGGAAGATAAACAGAGATGTTTTGCCTCAGAGAATGCCAAGCACTTGGGAGGCCATTTGGCTAAGAGGGAAAAAGACTATATATAAGCAAAACCTAATTGACAGTATTTAGAAACACAAACAAGCTGTCTCTGACTTAACCAGGGCTAAATTTACTTCAGCTGAGCAGAATCACAATTGTTTCTAGAGGGTAAATCATGTATCCTTCTTTTCTGTTTTTATTTGGGAAGTTTTGACATGGTGTTTGAAATAATACATTTAATTAGAACCCTTTCCTATGTATCAACATATATTCCCATACACTTGATCCATAACATGTAAAAATAAAGGAGAATGAAAAGTTATTTGGTTGTGTTGAACCACACTATTCTAAGAAGCCCAAGCAAATATTTTAGACACTGTTTACATAAGATGCTCAATCGTGTTAAAAATCTTTCTTGAAATACGCTCACACGTATCATAACATCATACTTTTCTTGATACAGGTTTATTTATGGCACCTACTCAGGAATCACTGGTTGTTCCTGCAAGCAAAGCGCTTTTAAGTAGAGCAGCTTCTCCGTCTCTTTGCAGCTCAATGGTAGCTATTTCAGACACGGCAGCGTCGCCGCCTGCCCCCGCTTCTCATCATCCCTCTCAGATTACGTAGCCAGGGTAAAACTTAGATGCAGAGCCTTGAACGTAAGAGTGAATAACCGCACCAAACATACATGTGATAGTAAGTCTACACATTTAGTGCTTCCTAAAAGAACTGTTAGAATACTTCTAAATTTCAAGTGCAGGGCAGAGAAGTCCATTTGTATACACCCACTCGTAAGTGAATGCACTTAGCAGATAGCACATAGGTACTTCTAAGTTTTCAGCTGCAAAAGAAATGCGTTTTGTAGCACGGTCATAAAAAAGATGCAGTAATGCTTCCAGTTATTGTTTCATTTTTTTTTGTTTGTTTTTAATAAGCAAAATACTCTTAATATTCTGCTAGAGAAAAGAATAAAGTCCACAAGAAAGATCAAGAAATTGCACTCCTATAAACAGTATAGTGGCAAAACCAAATAGTAGCAAAAAAATTCTACTACAATACATCATAATCCAAATCAAACGTTACTTGATGTTGTTAATAAAATTTAAATTCGTATAAAAACCTACAAATGCTTCAGTCAATTGTTTGCTTCCGTAATTTCCAAACTACATACATTTAATTTACCCAGCTTGAACTACTTTCGTTTTAACTCTTACATACGCATATTTGCTGATTTAATTGAATCTTCTGACTGTCATTCAAAATGTTCATCCCAATATGCCTTGTTATTTATGCAGCTTGATGTCTTTGCATGACAAACAACTGGTAATCAGCCTGCTTAAATCTCTAGTTGTTCTAACATTTTTGCACCTTGCAAAACTGAAATATTGCAGCAAGGCTGTTGCCTATATTACTCCATTCAGGTAAAATCATAGAATCATAGAACGTTGAGGGGTTGGAAAGGACCTTACAGATCATCTAGTCCCTGGACAGGGACACCTGCCACTAGACCACGTTGCTCAAGGCCTTATTCAACTCGTCCTTGAACACTGCCAGAGTTGGGGCGCCCACAACCTCCCTGAGCAACCTGTTGCAGTGTCTCACCACCCCCACAGCAAAAAATGTCTTCCTAACATGCAACCTAAATTTCCCCTCCTTCAATTTATATCTACTACTCCTTATCCTATCCCAACAGTTCCTAAATCTGTTCTGCTTCATGAGAAGATGGGGATAATATCTAGCTGCCCATGGCAGCTTGCCCTTGCAACAGAACCACTCTGGGGGGGCTTTTGTGTCATCTTGACCTAAGGGGGATACTTAGCCTCAAGTGGTGTGTCTCCAGACTGAAACAGTGCCTTGCAGAAAAACTGCAGAGGAAAGAATCAAAGATTCTCTCTTTCCAGCCAACAAAAAAAGCAGTACAGAAAGAGATATTCAGACTTTCAGATAACTTTCTCAAGACCACATAGGAATGCCTCCTATGCTGGATTGGTGGTTTGCTCTGCCTCCTCCTGGTCTTGCATGTCTTTTTGAAACAGCCTAATTCCATATCTTTCAGGTTTTTCTTCCTTGCTTTCTCCATCTCACATGCTTCCCTTCAGGGTCCCCTCAACACCCACACAAACCCAGAGAGTTACCTTGACTGACTGCTCCATGCAGATTACTCCTGCTGGGGGCTATCTCGTCTTCTCAGACTGGAAGCTCTTTAGAGCAGAGACTGTCACCACTCTGTGCCCATACAATGCCTAGCAGAAAGAGTCTTCTTTTGATCAGTAATGTAATAAGCATGATTAGCAAAGTATCTGTCTACAGTCATCTATGGGAATGCCAGGACTATATGAGAACTAAAACAGGTTCAGCTTTTGTAACGCTGGAAATGTATATTTACATCCATGAAATTTCGACCCAGAGAAGACCATGTAGCAAATGGAATATTTAGGAGGAAACACCAAGCTCACTTACTTTGCTCTCTTGGCCATTTCATTGCCATCCCAGCGGGGGCTGTATGGGTAATTCTTCTGGGCCTGGGAGTACAGCTGGCCACTGTTAGTGAAGTGGTAGACGGACTGAAACGTTAGGGTTGGTTGGTCTCGAGGAAAGTACAGGGGTAGGTCAACTGAAATTCAAAAAGAAAAAAAAGTCATAAAAATACACCATTGCATTTTGCCTCTTTTTTTTTTTAAACTGGGAATATATCAGATCTTTCTATTGGTTTGAAGGTGACAGAGAAAAAGAAATTGATGATTAGTTCTAAAACATATTTCTGTATTTCTTGCAAGTAGTGATTCCAACCTATTGCTGTGGGGGATGTTTTGCTTCATCAAAACACTTTTCTAAAGTACATAATTAAAAAAAGTTTAGCTAGCTTATTGCTATGTAATCATAAAATTTAAACCGTGACTATTTTGTTATAAAAATAAGTTATTTTCCTTTAATAATGAATTTTTCCCTTTCACAAATGCTCAAAATAAATTCAGTTTATGCTTTCCACTCAAGAAACAAATTTCTCTTTATCTGCTTTAGTCAATTCATTTTAGTATCCCCGTGGACATCAAAAGCTTTATCATTCTCATTTTACAGCTGTCTAAGTCCTAAAGTGGTTACTTGATAAAAAATGTAGAAAGATTCAGTCACATGAGCTGGAAAAGATTTCAACTTGCCGTCATCTGCTAGACAAAAAAACACCCACAAAACTAAAAACACACTGCAAAGTCATTGATACCCAAAATATCTCACTAAAAATAAAAATCAGAACCTCTTAGTTCCCTTCCCTTTGCTTATCGCTGTCTCATGATTAGCTAGGTCTGGCAGAACAATAAAATAGTCTACAACAGTTAGAAACTGGTATATATTTTCATGGTCCGAAACCATTTTTTAACTTTTTTAGAATTATAGTTTATATTTTCTTGGTCTACTTTTAATTTCAGGAGGCTTCGGAAATCTGTAGCTAAATTGAGTTATGACAACAGACTTGAATTACTTATCCTAAATGTCTAACACCAAAATTAACAGCAGAATGTGCATTTCATTTAAAGGTGTAGACTTCATTTATAAAGCATCTATGACTGTATTTTTGTTATCCTCCAAATCACAATTCCCTAACTCCGCACAAGAAATGAACACTGCAATAGATTTGTATTTTAAATACTTCCTGGAGCAGAGATTCCAGCACTTCCTACGAAATCTCTGCTCAGAGGCTGAGATCTCCAATTTTCAAATTCCATGCTATCATCCTGCTAACTCCTTCATTTTTCAGCTTTTCTAATCCCATCTATGTACTCGGATATGCATCAGCCACACCACAGCTCCCTTTTCCCTAAATTACCCTCAAAGCTCTACGAGTAAAAGTCTTTGTGGCCATCGAGTGCAGAAACCCAAATGTAACAGTCCAGCTGTAGTCTCAAAATACAACAAATCACCGTGGAGAACAGCACTTGCTCAGTTCATGACCGAGTGTCTGAGCCACACGTGACACCTCCCAGAGTCCTGGTGACTCAGCCCACACAGCAGCTTCCAGCAGATACTTAAGTGGTAATGACGTGGGCAGAGTTCTGCTAATTTGAGGGCAGATCGCTGCTTTAACAAAGGTGAGATTCAAAGATTGCTCTGTCAAATTGCTCTTTATAACATGATTACTAAATAACAGCCCTGAAAAACATTGGTGTAACGTGACCATCTATCAGCAAGCAAGCTGTCTCCTCCCGTCACAAACGGTGTGTGTGCACCTCAGATTCTGAAGGACTACGCCGTGGAAAAGAGTAATAGAAACTAGGAGACTGGTTCTCTTTTAATGTTATAAGCATACCACTTCAGCTGTGAGTGCTTAAACTCTGTTCCTCTAGTGCATCTTTTTTCCTTCTTAAGAACAAACACCTTAACAGAAAAAAACTTGTATACTTTTGTATTTTATCACCGTGTGACAGGAGTAACAAGGTTTAGCAGAGCATTCAAGTAAAACTCCTTATGCTTTTTAGTTGAGAATTTCTAACTTTCATTAACTTTCCTTTGAAAAATCTATCTACGTAACAGAGGCAAGCAGCAAAACATTTCTTCCTGTTACCTAAAACTCAAGGTTTGTTCGTAAGACAAATTATCTAGAAGTGGAAATGGTGTTTAAATGGATAGTCAAGGCAGTGCTCTCCCTACAGTGGTTCTTCCACTTGTTATGAGAAGGTACCACCAAAATATAACAGAAGTTTTCTTCTATTAACCAAAACCTGTATAGGAATTTTCAGGAATTACTTAGTTTATAAGTAATAAGATCAGATAATAAAATTAGATTCAAAATTGTACATTCCACATCTGGCCAACAGCAGTATCATCCTGAACTACAAGTAGAGCTTTGAAAAATTTGACCAGCCTTTGATTTCTAATACTACCCTTCACCTAAAATTGCCAAACTCTCAGTTTTCTAACCCAAGTGTCTCCTTAATACAAGGTGTGAGATGAACCCAGACCAAGTGAAAAAACCTGACCCTAATTCTGGAACACAACCACACCTAAATAACCAGTAAACAGGAAACAGCCTTGAGTTGCAAAGTGTTATACATATCTCAAGGCAGCCAGCTATTATTTCAGCAGTAGGAAGGGAAGGCAAGAACTTGCTTCTGTCGCAGTAGATGCTCATCCATTGATACTGCTGGTGCACAGATTGCAAAAAGTAAGCAAATACCATCAGTAACTAGTGCTAGGAAGGTGTGTTGGAGATAACATGTCAAATTCTGCTCACAGTCACACAGGTTGCTAAAGAAAATTTTTCTATTTACTTGGTCATGTATAGCAGCCTGACTCTCAATCTGTGCATTGATACACAGTCAGATCTGCCTTCATACAATACATAAGGTGGCAAAGCTATTATTGCAATTACATCTGAGACAACATTTACACTTTGCCATGAAAAATGCAAGAGAGTTAAAAACAACACAGCAGTTCTGTAAATCAACACCTGAGCTAGGCAAACTGTAAAAGCCTGCACTGGTTTGGCATGCTAGTCTCCTAAGAACTACAAAAACGTATTCGTGTTGAATTCAAGTACTATTTCCAAATAACAGCTGACTCACAAAGTACCCTGGTGATATGTCTGCAGAAAATAAGCAGATGACTCATGTCTGTAAATTCCTGAAAGTACCAATAGACCCCTTGCTTAGTCATCTTTTGCTTGGATGCTGGGTTCACGAGCTCTGTAAACTATAATGAGGGATCTAGCTCTTAGTAGGACTCTCTCTCCCTTTTTTCCTCTCTTCTAAACAGTGCAAATTATCTCCCTAAAAATAACTTCATCTGCGTAAGTGAGTCACTTCAACTAGCAAGCTTGTACAAGTCATGCAGTTAAGCAGTAATATTTTGTTATGAAGGTAAAAATCTTGCTGTCAAACTCAGATTTAAAATGAAAATTATGTCAGAGGAAGTCCCATTTGCCCCTTCTCTCACAGAAATAGAAACATTTCCTTTGGAAAATTTAAACAATTAGCTCATTCAGGAAAGTAAAGCTTTCTAATTTAGTTCCATGCTCAAAGTAATTTAATCCTGATGATTTCTTACTTTGGCTTTCCTAAGCATCACGCTGTTAACGTAAGAGGAACTCAGAGAAGCAGCCTGGGGAAAGAAGCCAATACCATAGTAAAGCACTGCTTTATCCTATATTACAATTTACAGATTGGTTTTTAAAAGTCAATTTTTAGACAGTCATAGTGTGGGGAAAATCATGTCCTTTATGCAAGCTCTACATGAGCAGAACTCGGAGGGCTGTTTATGGGTAATTAAGCATTGAGTAAATTCTTCGGTGATTGAACCCTAATTTTCCCACACAGTTCATAAGAAAGCCAAAGAAAAAGGACTTGCTTGTTGAGAATGAGTCATGTTGCAAAGAAACTTAATTACAGTTTATAAATAGTTGAAGTTGCTCTCTTTTTGAAACATAAGAAACTATCTAGAAGTAACACCCAAATTTGCTTCTCTTGACTTAGTTAGCATTTAATGCATACATATATTCAAAACATAGTTATCTTAAAGCCAAAATCTTGGTTCATTAATAACTAAAAAACTGTTCAATGATTCCATAAGGTTTAATTGTTCATTTTCTTAAAAAACAACAATCTGAGATCTGGAACAGGTTAGCTAGTTTGTTAAGCTTATGCCAACAACTACAGAGTTGATTTTGACTGTCTTACTAACTCTAAAATATCATCTTTAGCATCTAACTTTACAACTTTTTAAACAGGATATGAAACATGGAAGGAATGTCTTGGCAAAAGTATGTACCAGTGCTGCTACAGGATTTCTGAAGCAAAAATGCTCAGAAGAAAAGGGCAGGTTTATCACAGAGTTTACCTCCCCACTTTGAAGTACAGGAGAGAAGAGATGGGAAAATAAAACCATACTTGGAATGCATGCTGACCATTAAAATATTTCAAAACACTTAGGTGGCAATATTTAGAACATTTCCATATACTGTTCCCCTGTTCTACAGAAAAGGTTTATCCATCCTTTGTATGGCACTGGAAAATCTAGGTATTTGTTTTCACAAAAGTCAACATTTACTCACTGAATGTTGCACACCATTTTAATGCTTGGATGCTACTATATTAGTTATCTTATTAACCTGTATTGTAAGGATGCTTGAATCTGCTGCAGTTTATTGCACCTGAAATTTGTTTTGCACTCATAAACACTGGCTGATCTGGATATTTTACTGCTGAGACTTCTACTTGACAAGATTTCATGGCCTGCACAACCTTAGTTCAATCTATAATTGCTTTATGGAGCAGCCTTCAAACAGAAGATAACACAGCTTCATTTCTAGTTCAGTTCCTACACTGGACAGAGCTGGCCAAAGGAGACACTGTTCTGTCTTGCCCCATCTGACAGACTCCATCCCTCTGTATTTATTTCCTGCTCAACACTGAAGCCTTGCTCCAATTAAACGTGTTCATTTCTGCATAAGCTTTTCAATGCAATGATTCTAATCATCATAAGAATGATGTTAGCTACATAAAATATTTCAAAAACTGTTTCTCAGCACCTTCATGAGTTGAGGGGTTCTTTAGGACCAGGAATGAAGGAACAAGGAAAGGACAGCAACATGTCTACTGATGCTGAGTGCCAGCCTGTGGGACCCAATTCTGAGACTTAACAGTAGATAATACTTTCTGTAGCCAAACAGAACCCTTTTAATGCTGATTGCTACAATAGGTACTTCCGAATCAATGATTACTGGACATGTGAAAAGTTTTGTTTAAATTATTTCACCAGAAAAACAAGAAGGGTACGGGAAAGATATGCCAAACTTAAATCTCCAGAGAACACTGAACAATCTTAGCCTGACACTATCTGTTCTCTTCCCGAAATTCCCTGACTCACTCCTTACTTATCATCCAACTTTGGCGAGAGACTGCCTCTGCACTCAAGTACTCCTGATGAAGTAAGTAATGGAAACAGGAAACACATATTTCAGGCTCCAGAACTCACTCTCTGTCTCTTATTAGTATATATTCATCATCTTTCTGCTTGTTCTTTTTTTGGTTCACTGAATTTCACATTCTCTCTGCCTTTACTTGCAGTTGAGCTCACACTTCTGGGAAAAACAAGTTAGAGATTTGAATGCATGGCCTCAAACTGAAAAGTTCCTTGAACTCAGAGCTCTCCAGTTTTCATGATGTATTAATGTGGATGAGACCCACCTGAATTTACAATGCAACTCGGTGCTAACACATATACCATATTATATAATACCACTTACACATCTATCAAGCTCTATTTTAAAAGAAAATTTCTATTAGATTTTCTGACATGACTTCTCCTATGGGAAAGCTGTTTCAGACAGTCTATATGACAGATGAAAACCTTCACCTAACGTCAAGGGAAAAGAACTATCTTCAGTTTTTATATAAAAATTCCAGTACAGAAGGCCTTTCAGGAATCATATTGATCACTGTACCTAGAGAGAAACCTGAATAGATTCAGCCACAAGCATTTTGGAGACTGTAGTGTCTAGCGCAAAGCTCTGCAGGGCAGGATCTCAGGCTGTTTTGCCTAGTGAATCTCTCCTCGACTCTTGTGTGCCAAAGGCCTTCAGCCTACATTCTACTGGCAAAAAATGAAAGGGAGAATTTGACTCAAAACACAAACAGAACTGCTAACTGCCACAGCTATCCCGCTTTGGTGTGTGGTGACTTCGACTTGCAAGAATGAGAGCAAGGATGACAAATAACATATCAATGGCATTAGTATGTGACTTCAGATTAACAGATCATAGTCACGGGAATTCAAATTTGTTAAATATTATTAGGGCTGACATCCCTTCTGGAGAAAAACAGGTTCTTTGCAGAAAGATACTATTTTGAAATCAACATTTCAAAATTTCAAATCTGAAATGCAAAGACATTTATGGAATTTTAGCTGAGACACTTATGGCATTTTGGGTGTGTTGGTAATCACAGCCGGTCTTGAAATAATTAGGTCTGCCCTTGCTACAGGAAATATCCACCCCACTGGCAAAGTCAACACTTGTATAGCAAATGAGTAAGATGACTTATGCACAAAATACTTCCAAATAAACACGATGAAAATACAAGCAAATACTATGAAAACCAAAAAAAACAACTATTTTTTCTTAACTGCATCAGTTATGTATTAACAGAACATACAGTACTAAACAATAAGAGATAAACTGCTGTAGGCAGAATGGAAACAATGAATTTTGATGGATTAAACTATTCCGACACATTACAGAGTTGGTTTGTTTAATTAGCTGTCTTTGTTTTTGGTTTGTTAGTTGGTTTGGTCTTCTTTTTTTAAAAAATATAATGTAACTCATTTTTATTTGAGGAAGACTCATGACACTGCTCCTTGTGGTTTGCATTCTGCTGATAATAGGAAGTACAATCTAGTCTAGGGCACCAATGGCAACCAGATTTATGATTACAATTGTTTTGATCTTTCTGCATAAGTATATTATATGGTTGTAAAAATATCCCATGTCTTTCTTACAACCTGTACCTTTTTTTAAGTACTCCATCCTTCACACAAATCAGCATTTTTGAAAAATGTGCCGAAAATAGTTTAAATACCTTAAGTTACAGTCATGTGCTGCAGACAGAGTATCTAATTCTTTGTTTAGTTTTACAGAGGAACTAAAAAGCAGATCAAATCAAGATCTTCGAACAGTTTCCAGCTATGTGGTCAAAGACCATGAGAAAGTGATGTAACTTAACCAAAAACCAGCTTTATAATGTCTTCTTGCTTTGGAGTGTCATCATTCACCTCAACTATGTCATACTGTTTTGGACTTCTACAGCAAGACTGGACTACCTCCTAAAAATATCCCATGGATTATCTCACAATCCTATATTGAGCCCAAAGAAATGGCATAATGGTCTTACAGGTCTTTTCCTCTCTAGCTTCTGTAACTGTGATGATCTTAATTAAGATAAAAGCTTTTTATTTTTACCTCATCAGTTTCAGCTGGTTACTTATATTTTGCTTTATTTTTACTTCAGATTCTCAAAGATCTTCATTCCCTCCTCCTTCCGTTTTTATTTCCTTCCATTGTTTCTGCTGTAACAGTTTCTATAGTAACTTCTCTAAGTGCTGATGAGATTGATGCTACTAAAAGCTGTTTCTTCTCCATCCAAATTGTTTGCAGGTTATAACTTAAACACAGTTGTAGTTGTTATGGGTGTAAAAAGCAAGCTCTGCCCTTTCTTGGCACAGGCTGATGACCATGGTGAAAACACTTCTGCTTTCCCAGCAGAGATGCACTGCTAATTGCCCAGGAGTTTTACATTACTTTCCAACTGGACAGGAAGACTTCTAAGGCATGTTTTTACCTGAAAAGCAGCTGTGCAAAAACATCAGCTTCTCTCACTGACATGTTATAAAGCTTATGAGGCTTGCAAAAAAAATTTTTTTTTCTGTTTTAAACACTGACCAGGATTTGAAAGGAAACTGATTTACTTCATTCTCATCTGTCATCAGCATGATGTTAGCCTGCAGGTCAAGAGGACCCTTTGCTGATACACATGCTATCCTGTTCTTTGAACCTTTGCTCCATGCAGGCTTACACCTTTCAAATCACAATGCAATGCAATCCTGCCTGACCCAACCAGCCAACTAAATAATTACACGTATTTTTAAAGCTAAACTGAAATCACTTTATTGCAATATAAGCCCATTGCATCTTCCCACTCCTGAACATTGCAATTTATTGCTTTTACTCCTGAAGCCACCTTACACAGTTCTAAAGGTTTATCCTTCTAATAACTGTTAATGACCTAAAGAACCACTTTGTGCAATACATGCTTTTAAGCCATGCTTTCTTAGACTACCAGCCTTTTCTGGTGCTCTCTTGTGAACGCTCCCATTTGAGAATGATGCAAGACAAACAGCATCCCTAAGCTTTAGAGAGCAGACTTTGGGCTGTTGAGCAATCTTGCTCCTCCTATGGAAGAATCCTATGTGATAATGGCCCTGGTGAGAAGGGGAGTCCATGTTGACCTCCTCCAAGCTCAAGAATAGCCATCCTAATAAGCAGAAAGACAAACAATAGCAGTAGGCGGCCTACGAGGATTAACGAGGAGCTCGTGACCAAACCCAAATGTATAAAGGAAGCACATGAGATGTGGACACTCCCTGAGCATGCAGAGACAGGATTGGGAATGTCAAAGCTCACCTGGAGTTGAATCTGGCAAGGGGAGTTAAGGACAAAAAGATGGGCTGCTACAGGAACAGGAATAGCAACAACAAAACCAACACTAGGGAAAGTCTGGGACTGCTGCTGAACGGGGCAGGGGAGCTGCTGGTAAAGGAGACACAAAAGCAGCTTAAGCACTCCCTTCTTCCCTCATTTAGACATTTAAGCATCTTTGTGAGTAGTTCCACCTGTAAACAAAGGTATATTTCTTATAATTTAAAAGTAAATTATATTTATCTATTTCATAAAGGGGATGCAGCAGTCACTTTTGCCTGCTGTTGCTGTGTCCCATATGGAGACTTTGAAAAAATTTACTTTGGTGACAAAGCACTTGTCATTGCATAGAAAGAGACAGAGAAGGATTCAGAAAAGTCTTTCTTATCTTGATGGAGATCTCATTTCTAGAAATTTCACCTCTCTAAGAATCTTGTGGTGTTATGTATCATTCAGTTGTTTTTCCTGAAAGCATTGCCTGGTATTGAACCCAGGACTCATCCATGAAACCCATGCTCGTGATCTCCTTTCCAGATTGGAAACAAAATACTTGTTTTCTACTTGCTACTATAAGCAATTTTCAACTTGCTGTATCTTGCACCTTTAACTCAGTTCTCACCTTAGAAAAAAACTATTTGTGAATGCCATACAGGTTGCCAAAACATATAAACACAAGACACAGGCATGGAGTAAGAGGAACAAGTACCACAATCTGTACTCAAGTCCCAGCTTTTGTCAATGATGTTTTGTGACCTAAATACATCTTTTTATTTCAAAAATCGAGGGGATAAAATAGGACTATATCCTTTCTTCATCTCAGGTTTCTTTTCTGAGAATTTTAGTTATCTGTTACATACTCAGGCACATAGTAGTTATACTCTAGATATATTTGTTAAGTAAGAAAAAGCAACAGTTCACTTTTCTAAAAAGTGCAATTTTGTAAGCAGTTATTTCAAAACCTTTCAGTCCATTTGTTAAAGTGCTTGTAGTTCCTGGAAGAACATCAATTAATGTCTACAGCAATATACTATGGTTTTAGAAGTATGGCAAATACTTGCATTTCTCAGAAATTAAAAAAGCAATATCCACAGCAAAGTGATACTTTAAAATACTTTGCCAGCCCACCCACATCAGGCCTTCATCAGATACTTGTAAAGCCTAATTCCTATCACAACAGTTGCTTCCTGTTTGTTGCTGTTTGTACCAAGTTTTATGAATTGCTTTGTGTCCATTTAACAATTATAAATACAAACCTAAATAGTTTATCCTGAGTGACATGAAAACAAAATGAACACAGAGAAACAGAAAAAGGAAAAGAAAACCTCTGTTTTCAGGTTCACTGGCATCTATTATGAATACCTACACACGGAAAATCGCATTCGACTCATGTACAAGTAAATACCCAGGATGGAATGAAAGGCACACAATGTTTAAAGAACTTTTAATGTCAAAAATAAAATTATCAGCTTTCAACAAAAATTACAAACTAAATCTAGCTGGCAGTGTCCCTTAGAAATAAAGGGAAAAAATATGCCATGGAGAAGAAAAACAATCAGCAAAAGGTTTGTTAATTTTCCAAATGCTGCATTTCAATCCTGGGATTAGCCCCTGCCTATGCCTAGTTCAGTGCAGAAACATGTGCCTGTGGCTCAGGCTACTTTTCAATCACACTGCCTGATCCATAGCACTGCAGCGTATCTGCAGCATACACTGACTTCAGTTAAGCAATACAACCTCACTACACAGGAAATGTCACAGAGGATGCTTTGCTTTGTGGAGATTAAAACAATCTACAAAGTTTTGGAGAAACCCCCTCTGCTCAGGGTATGTTTTGCTGTAGGCAGACTGACTTGCACTCAGGAACTTGAAAGAGTAGATGCAAAGAAGTACATGGAATCAACTCAAAGCACTGAGAGAGTCAGAGGAAAAGATCCTCACATGAGAGAGACACTTCTCTGCTTGCTGAACAGTCAAGAAATTACTCTCAAGCATAAGATCCAAATGGCTTTTGACTTCTGCCAGCCGGTTGTACATCACTGGAGCTTTATTAATCTCCAGTCTCTCATTTAAGAATGAAATGACAGCCTTATACTATCTTTGCAGACTTTTCTGATCAGCACTGAACTTCTCATACTAGACACCTGAAACATTTATTTCGTTATGCTTGACATTTCTGCTGAACTATCCTGCTCTGCTGACAGTACCAGATAGCATTTCCTTCTCCTACACCTTGTTATTCACACGGTCGTGTTCTCTTTTACATTCTTGAGTTTTCAGTGTCGCAATTCCCGTTTTCATTTAAGGAACAATGTGAAGAATCAAATAAATGTGCTATTTAAGGAAGTCAAAACACCTCATTAGATAAAAGCTCACAGAAAAAATCTAATGTAAATATTCCACCCAATACTTGGCCTATTTTTTTAATGCTATGACTCAAACAGATAAGTTTATTTTTCCATACCTTCTCTTGAAGAGACTTCTCTTCCATAATCAGACTAACTTCCCTTAATTTCCTCCAAAGATTTTTTCCTGGAATTTTAAGTGTTAAATTGTGCTGAATACCAGGCACAGATATTGATGAAGAACAGCAAGTCTTGAGGGCTATCTTCTTCTCAGCTTCCAAAAGGTATGTGAGCAAGTCTTACATGACAAAACACTGAAAAAAATGTATCTCTAAAACTACCAACACCACTCAAATGGTTACTCATACTCCAGTAGCACAAAGGAGTCATCGAGCATATTCCAACTGCATTAAATACTACATCAGAGCAACAAACATTAGCTGCTTCTCACATTTACATCTAACAGGATCTATAGGTCCTATATAACAGAGAGGGCTCTATGGTCAAACCTACAGGCAGATAATGGTTTACTGAAATATTGACAGGAATGTTTACATGAAACAGCCTCGAGTTCTGGGTTCCAAATTCACAGAATCATAGAATATCCTGAGTTGGACACGACTCACAAGGATCATTAAAGTCCAATTCCTGACCCTGCACAGGACAGCCCAATAATCACACCATGTGCCTGAGAGAATTATCTGAACACTTCCTGAACTTTGTCAGGCTTGGCCCAAAACTGCAGACAGGACTCGAGGTGAGGCTGCACCAGCACAGAATAGAGCAGGACAATCACCTCCCTCGACTGGCTGGCAATGCTGTGCCAGATGCACCCCAGGACACATTTGGCCCTCCTGGCTGCCAACTGCTAACTCAAAATACTTCTGCCTTCTCACATAAGCTCTCCTAAACACAAATAGCAAACACTAAGTGATCAGACACATGTTCATCTAAGAAAAACCTCCCATTTAAGACTTTACCAAACCTCCTTGCTGGCCATTTACTACCACAATAACTTGTTATTTAAACAGCTGCTGGAGGAATAGATGAAGGGACTGACGAATGCTCATCAGCTCTGTTCTGTTGACTTTCCAGAGGTGGGGCAATCTCTTTTCAAAGGCAGGTAACATCTTGAACTACACCAGATGCCTGAAAATTTAACATTCACCTACATTATAAGGACTATTGTTGCGCTACTGAATGATAGAAACAATATCCTAGGACTAATGAATTATTTCTGCTAGGAAAGGGAACAGAATGAAGGAATTACTTCTTCATTACAATTTTATTTATTTACAGCAAGAGAGCATATGTTCCTCTTACTCTGAACACGTCTGGAACAAACTGCACTTTCTTTGCACAGTATTGTAAAAGTATCTTCACAGCTGCTAATGCTCTTTCCCAAAATGTACTATTTTTTTCCCTCCTTCCAAGCCTCATCTGACAAATACAGATATCAAAAATTCTTTGTATCTTTATTTTCCAAGCTGCTTTCTGAGGTCATGGACTGATGTGCAAATGTAGACCCAAAAGAGATTTATGTGAACCCCAATTGTTTAGCTCAGGCCATAAATTCAAACCAACCTACCTGACTGCACTGGCACAAACTGCTTTTCTGACAAATAAGTGCAGCAATATCCAAAAAGGAATGTATCAGAACCTGGCATTGATGACTTCCACCAAAAAAACCCTGAATCCAGAAGCAGGTGTCCACCCATAGCCTGATAATCATAGGTGTAGCCTGCTGTAAGCCAATTAATGCTCTGGGTCCCTTGCTTGCTTCTCTCTCCTGTTTCAAAACCTTGCTCTTGCTGAAATGCTGCCTATTTCTGATCCACTGTCTGACACAGACAACCACCTAACTGCACATACAGGTAAAAGGGTTGACAAAAAGCTACTTCAGTTGGCATTCCCATAGCAAGATCGATCATTAATTAAACTCTAGCTTTCACACGACCAGCACTTTGGACCTCCTGGGTCAGTGGCATTACCCACACAGAACCTGAAATCCCTTACAGTTAGCCAAGGTCAGTTCCAGCAAATGCTCCCACCAACTTCACTCAACTGAGATCCCATACAAAGTCGAAACACAAATGCTGGCAGCTTCCAACATTCTCCATCCCCTGAAATACTGTTCAATGAAACAAGCCCTTTTTAGCTTAATATTTGTCATTTTCAAGATGTCTTAAATAACCAGTAACACAAGCAGTGTTTCATTTGCTATTGCAACTGGTCCAACTTCTGTCCATTTCCTCTGTGCTGGTAACTTAAAAAGAGAAAAATTAATCTCTGAAAAGCCCCAATAAAGGTTGCTTCGGAGTCCTATTCTTGGGTTTATACCAATAAGGTTACTTAATTCTTACTTATGCACAGATAATGTAACCTGTGTCTTTAATACAGTTCTGGTTACAGCATCAATGGCTGGACTCAATCATAAAGGTCTTTTCCAGCTTAAATGATACTATGATTTGTATGTTTATATTTATTTATATATGTTTATGCATATTTATATAAATACACAGGTTGCATGCAGGAACAATAATATGAAGAAACACCTACCTCCAAAATCTAATCATAGCTGATTTATAAACAAAAAGAGAAAGAAATCAGCAGTTATTGCAATTTACTTCCAAAGTGTCTTACTTAGACTTACTCATAAACAGTATCAATATCAAAAGCAGTTAGCCTGATTAATGATTTCCTTTCCTGAGTGGATGCATGAACTTCTCTAAATGCTTATTTCTCCTGTCTTATATTTGAAAAGACTTGATTAATTCTTAAAACTAAACCATGAAAGCAACAGTTCCTATGAGTGGTCTTTGATCTACTACAATAAATTCAGCAGCTTTGTTAATCTAATTATTAAGTGGCAACGAGGTAGCTCCTCTGTATTTTAAGGTAGAGTGGGTAGACTCTGCCCTTCATTCTGTAACTACAGCACAAACCAATTTTTTTTAGCATGTGAAGTTGTTCTAGGGCTGTTTGGCTTTGGCACTTCAGAACTATTTTTCTGTTTCTCTCCTCTTTAACTCAATTTGCTCAATGAAACTACTTTGAATAATTTCACTTTCCTTCTAATGTCTTTTGCTTCCTTGTGTCCAAACAAGTTTGTAACTCTGAATGCTAACACTTACAGAACAACACTAAAGCTATTTTTGAAAACTCTGAATGCATCTTCTAAAGGAAATACAACTCACGTTAGCATTTCTAAATTTCACACTCTTAATTAAACCTAAAATTTTAACCAAAACTCAGATGCCAGTAAAATTTGCTGATTCTTTTCATTTGATTTGCCATGATGCTTGCTGTATACTGACCTATGTATTCTCCTCTGAATATTTTATCCACATACTATAGTAAATATATAAATTAGAACAGTCTTCAACTTATTGCTATCTCTCCCAGACATTTTATTAGATGCTTGCTAAATATTCAACAGTAATATACATAGTTCTGTCAGTGGTTAAGAGATGAAAGCCTGCATTACTTCACTCAGGAAATGAAGTGCAGGTTTCGGTCCTTTCATTGCAATATCCTTCAGTGCATGGAACATAAATGCTTTTACAGTGGATTGTTCAACAAGTGGGTGATGCAATGGCTCACACAGCTAAGCCACTGTATGATTTCTAAGGCCACAGGGTTAATACATACTGATAAACTATTCAGTTGTAATTGTAGCTTTCGTGCTAGTTTAATTGAATACTATGAATATTACACAGTTCAAATCTACTCTGTTATTTAGCAGAAATTTGAATTTTTATTCCCCTAAATCTAACTGATTCAACATGTATTAAGTCATACCATCCTGCAGCACAAATCAAATCCATAGGAATTTTAACGCTGATAAAATTAAGCCGAACATGTTGGGGAATAAGAAAGGTAAGAAACCTTCAGGAAGGCTGTACATAAAGAATTGTCATCTCATGGAGGACAACTATCCAGTGACCAATTCTCAGTTGTAGCTGAAGCCTGAGTAAAGATGTAATAAGGACAATTTTCCAAAAGATATCAGCTTTAACTCTTTTATTCCCCATGATGTAAATCATAATAATAAGACAGAAGTGTTTAAACTTCAGGTTTGAGTTCTCTAGACCTCCTAAGGTCATTACCGCCCGATAATCTTACGTGATACAAAGAGGGATATTAGTGAGACCATTTTGGACCATCTCCAATACAATACAGGGTGAACGACTTATCTGAACAATGGCAATGCCCACTTCTTGCATTAAAAACTCTGGTACAAATTTCTATGATGTCATTAAGGCAGCATTAGTTTTTCACATGAAAAGCTAGCTCAAAAGAAAAAATTACATCATCTGAAAGATTCCAGTGCTGGAATGTCAAACACCAATGCTGCAGCCACCCAGATTGCACTGTAATTATTTTAAACATAAATAGGAAGTGTAACAAACAAAACTAAAGAGTAACACGAGTACCTTTGATACCTGTGAATTTCACCTTATTAGAGGGAAAAATAATATCTGCTATTTAAGGTAACATGTAAAGGCAGTATTAAAGCCACATTTACTAATTTCTACATGAAGCAATTCCTATATATTTATTTTATTAAGAATATCTTTTTAAAGCAATACAATTTTTATTTAAAATTTTCAAATGACAGCAAATCTAGCTACATATTGTAGCAAACTGTTAAGACAGTTTTGTCTACACAGTTTCAGCTGAGGAATAACTTTTGGATCCTAATGACAGTATAGTGCTATAACTCATGTAATATATTTTCTCTACATTTATGTGTCTTTACAGTTGCTAGCAATGCATTAATTCCTGACAATTACAGAAGATATCATATATATATATATCTACATAAGGTATTCCCAGGCTGAGTAAAATATTGGTCCTCATTATTGACACTTCTGAAAGGCTGAGTTACAACCATCAACTTAAATCCTGACTCACATTACCAGAAAACCTTCCCATGGTGCTTTCAGCATTCTGTACAGCAGGCATTTCACTACTAATGTGGATCCTCTCCCCTTCTCCAAACACAATTGGGATTTTGTATTTTCTAAGTGTCATGGTCACATCAAAAATAGATTGGATAAAAATAGCTCAATTCTTTAAATTGTTTCCTGTAATTGTATTTTTTTCCCTTTTGAACTTGTATCTTTAAGAGGATAGACATTTATGCCTCAGGCAAAGTGTTACTCACTGTGAACAAGGAAGCAAAAATCCTTCCACATCAGCAACAGAGTAAGCTTTGTGAAGCCTTCTGCATCATATTCCACCACACCACTATCAACAAAAAAAAACAACAAAAAAATGAACACGATTTTCCACTTCCAATACTGAATGATAAATATGTAAATTTTGTAATACAGGGATTGTTATTTTTGTTTGCTTGTTCAGAAACTTCCAGTATTGGCTTTGTTTATTAACAGTTAGAATTTTCGAGCTAAATGTAAATTAGATTAAACTTTTAATCTTAATAATCTTCTTAATTATGCTGTGGTATTGGAGTTTCTTACCCAAAGAAAGGCCAGGTTCAGTTTACAAAACTACACTTCAGAATGAAAGGAGACCTGCTAATGCATCTGCACTCCTAAACTGATAAAGACTGTACACACACAAATTCCCTGTATATTACTCAGATTAAGATAATTTATTAACTCTGTAGTACGTGAGAGGGTAAAATTGAAAACAGGCAGGCTGAGGAGCTTAAATTTGAAAATTCAGAAGAATATATATATAAAAATCCCCCAAACATAACAGCATGCAAAAAAATAAATAGAGAACACTTGTTCAATAGATGGATCAGAAGTTTCAACCATCAGAAGTTTGTATTCTCTAACAGTCTCAAGCAGTATCAGAACTTATGAACCACATTGCAGGTGTAATAAAGTCATAGGTACATCTGGACATTTCTATACTGTAGTTTCCTCAGAAGAAAAGGAAATATCTTCTCTTGATAAAGACTGAGCTTGCATTGGCTGTCTGCTTTATGTCCAGTTCAAGTCACTGGATCTATTTATTGTTGCAATAAATTTGGATGCATGCTAAAAGTCACCTGTTTCCCTAACCTCACTTGGGAGACCTGCTGAATATCCATGTCATTTGGGAACACCCCTTGGAAGCAGAAACCTCTCATAACAATTAGGTAAAGACTTAGACTCTCACTCAGTTTCAGGTGGGAATTCAGGTGGGAAAGCAAAGTGCCTACCCTTAACAATGCCAAGGTAGCCCTGATTTATTGATTTTGTGAAGCTAACGTGCCATTATGCCCAGTCATGGACCTCTGATCTGCAGGAATTCAACACGACCCAACAGCCTTTTCTCTTGAGAGACAAAATACTGCTTGGTGGCAGAGGCAGGTCCCCCAGTCCTGTCTTTACGCCAAGCAGTGGTTTCTGGTTCCTGCAAGGCTTGGAACCATACCTGCTTCCCCATTCTCCCACCTCACTCACTGCCCATTACTGTAAGACCCCTCAAGTAATTTATTAAAAAATAAGCACATTTCTGCTGCACAAGGAGAAAATCCTTACTGCCTGTCCTTTTCCCATCATCGGCTATTTTCTAGCAAAATCAGATTGGCAACTGGCACATAAGTGAAATAATGCTAAACTTCAGTACTGCTAGAGACAACCTATACACATAATTCTGTGAAAAATGACTAGATTTCATCTTATCCAGTGAACAGCAGTCACACAACCACAGATCGTGTGCATAAAATTACTCTCCCCCACGCTACAGAAAATAAAGCTTCGAAAGAAAACTTACGTTCCAAAGTGACTCAGGAAAGCTGCAATGTACTCTCTTCTCTTATGGTATCCCTGAATAACATACTGTACCTTAAAAAAGAAAGAAGGAAACAAATCCAGAGCTATAAAAAGAAAAAGCCAAAGCCCAGTTTGTCATATATTTCCTGTTAAGGAAGATTTATGTTTGACATGGTAGTGGTTCTGAATCCTACATTTAGCTTGCATGAGTTCCCTAAAGAATCCTAAAATATCTTTAAAACAAACCCTGGATCTTGCACACAGAATATCTTGTAAAGAAATCTTTTCACTCACTTCTGAGTGAATCTTACGTCTTTCACAATAGACTGAAGTGCTGTTTAACTGCACAAGATAAAGAGTGAAGGAAAGAAAAGCTTGGCCTTGCCTTACTGAAGTCTGAGTAGAAAGCTGTGATAGGCAAATCATAGTCACCTGAACTGGCAGTAGGTTGTGTCAAAATAACATTCTGGTCATAAGAGAAAAGAAAAAATAAGTATCTTTCACAACTGATCTTGGGTGTTTTCTGAAGGCTGCACCTCCAACAAAACCTTCTGAACACTAAGCTCTCTCACTGGTTTCATGCTGACTCAGGGAACCACCTACTCAACTGTGAGCAGCAATTTCTGAGGCATTCTGGGTTTTGAAAGACTTCCATCCTGGCACAGACAAAATCCAACAATGCTAAATTTGGAAGACTTTAGGCAAAATTCTCCTTGCACCATGTATGTTTTCTTATTGATTTGAATGGCATTACTTAGGAGAACTCTGTGCACAGGGTTTGACCCACAACAGAAACAATTCACGTGTCATCAGGCTGCAAGAGCATCTGGCTTAGAACTGGTGACTCGAAGTACTTACAGTATGATACCATATGTGATTCCCTACGTAAATTCTTTTGCTTTCCAGAATGAAAACTAGCATCTCAGGAATCTTTTTACCCCACTGAAAAGAACAGGATGAATATTTATCTTGGCTGTGGTCATACTAGAATTCCTTGGCTGGCAAATGCTTTCCTAAAATTATTGAAAAAGCCTTGATACAATCATTGCTGAGGGCTATCTTGTATACCTTAAATTCTATTTATAAATTGAAACTTATTTGATTTTATAAAAACTATGATCATTTTGAAGGGTTTGTGTAGGTTCTGAAATGCTATTTTTGGAAAAAGGAAAATATACAGCAAGTTTGCCTAAGTGACTTTGTTTAAGAAAGGATAAAAACAGTCCTGTATACTTGCAGATTTTAAAAGCAGTAACTAATTTTAACAGAAAACCACAACAAAACCAACCCTAAAGATAGATTCCAAAATAATTATGGAAACACATTTTGAAGAACTTTTTCTACAGGTTAAAATTATTGTCTTCATTTAGACAATTGAAGGCAAAAATAATATACAAATACAAATAGGAGGTCTGTAATAGGTGAATTTCTTATCGAGACAGTATTCCCTGTGTAGTTCACCTTAATTATGCCTTGCTTGGACTACCTGGCAGAAGCAAAAGGATGTCTCTGTGGAAATGCAGCACAGCACATAAGGGAAAGGAAAACTGAGTTGTCTTTCCTAACTTACCTTGTTTGTTAGCAGCTGGCATACTTGGGGTACATAGTCAATAAGACAACCTCCACCAGGAAAGGCTGGGATGTGAAGGGCAGAGGATCCTCCAAGAGCACTAGAAATAGAATTTAACAGTACATTACACAGATGGTCCCTGGGATTTGAAAATTATTTCTACACAGTCCTCTTTCCCCATGCTTAAAGTCAGAGGGCCACGAGGAAGTGCATTTTATGCTGTGATGATATAAAAAGTATTGAGTGATACCATCTATAAAGACAGGTTATACCATGACCCACTGTAAACAAATCACTTGAATTAAGTGTATAACTAATGAAAGCATACTCTTAGGAAATAGCTTTTTTTGTTGTGACCGGTTGTTTCTTTGCCCTCATCAGTAAAATGTGGAGTACTGTAGTTCAGATATCTTGTTAGTGCAGGAGGAGAAGACTTAAATTCTTCCATTATTCCAAAGCCACCTTCAGTCAAAACAGCTAAGTATAATCAAACCAATTTGGACTGAGGAGTAATAGATGGCCAGATGCAAATATCAGTCATGCCATCTACTCCAGTTTTGGACCTCCCAATACAACACAGATGTTAACCTACTAGATCAAGGGGGCAGTGGGCCAGAAAAATTATCAGGTACATGATGATGATGTAAGGGGGGATGCTGAAAGAAATGGGTTTGTTCATTCTTAAGAGAACACTGGGAAGGGGGGAGATACTGAGGAGGGGAGTCGAAGGCATATTGTTATTGAAGGCATATTGATGCCTTTAATTATCCAAAGGAAAAACACAGAAACAATGGAGCCAGAGGTTTCTCTGACGCGGTGCCCTGTCCTCAGAGGGGCTCAAAGCTCAGCTGAACAACTGTCATGAGCACACTGATCTAAGCTGGCCTTGCTCTGAGAAGTGACTGGGCCAGATATCTCCAGACGCTCTCTCCAGTCTACACTGTTTTCTGATGATATTCCCTGATTTTATGATTTTGTTCATGTCCAGCAGGAAATAATAAAAAGAAAGATATAAACTCTGTCCATGCACAGACTGGAAATCTGAATAGTAGGGATCCACAGAAATAAACTAACTTCAGAGATGTATTTAGGTGTGTTAATCATTTGCCTTTATCACAGGATGGAAGGCTGAAGCACACCTGCTATTACTGAGGATAATGCTTCTCTGGTGTGGAAAGATCCAGCACTTATTTAAATTAGGCTGTACAAGGCAACAACCAGGCAAAGTCCATGCTACTTGCTTTTAGCAGTACTGACCTAAATCTTTCATATAGTCTTTTACCAATCCAAAGGGATATGAATTTACATTACACACTGTGGATTACATCACTCACTAACCATCCAGAACCTCGCTGGGTACCATTAAAAAGCTTCAAAAGCTAAGTTACTTTGTGGTCTCCTGTTTACATGCTGTTTCCATGACAAATTAAATTGGCTAGAAAGAAAGTTCTTCTCTGCAAAATAAGGCTCTTATTCTCCAACAGGACCTGCCCTTGTATATTCCTGAGTACCTGATAAGAAATCACTTTGGTAGGTATAAAGGTCTACAGTTGTATATCCCTTTGAAGGAACAGAGCCTACATAAATCAAAAAAACCCCAAACTCATAATGAGGTATATGGAAATCTGCTACTCAGGCAAAACAGTCTGGGTTTAGCAGACTGTTCACCACATGGAACAGTTCTGCAGGTCTGGATTTTGCATATGCAACGATGAAAAAAAAAGCCTTGAGTACACCACAGCTACATAAAAAAACAAACAAACTTTTCCAGCAGAAGTAAGACTCAAATGGAATTTTTTAAAGATTTTTTTAAGAAACAGAATTCAGTTTCCTTGCTGCTACCCCTTACCAAAATTACTTAAGTGAGAACATAATTTTGCAACTTGTGGATGGTTAAAAACAGTGGAGTGTGACTATTAGATTATTACAAAGTTGGAATAATTCTGAAAGAGCAGTTTCCTCTTAGGAAATTGAAGGATATGGGGTCCATCAGTCTCTAATGTTGGAGAATGGAAGACTCGTCCCTCCTGGTATGTCACAAGTGGATTGTGAACCTTACTTTAAGACCCTGGTTTTCAGTTTATTAAACTCCTTAAATGCGTATGTAAATATATCCATAAAAGCCTCCAATCTCATACCTAGAGCAACTGGCAGTGTCCACTTGGCATCCTGCCTTGCCTCACTGACACCAAGTACAAGATCCTTCTCAGCATGGAGATACCACTGGAGATGCTCAGCTGACTACAACAGGAATTACAGGCTTCTCTCTCAGTTACAACAGCAGGCATGAAATTAAGAGTAATCTCTAACAGATTACACATGCAAAAAAGCTTCCACTTCTGTATCATCATCTTCGAATACCTCTTCCAGACTGAATTATTATGATTTGTGAGGGCTTCCCATTTTACCTGTATCCATCTCTTGAATGTAGCCAACTCATAGTAACTTGTTGACATAAATGCAAATTCATCCCTTCTCAAATGAAAAACAGACTGCTACAAGGTGTGGTTTCTGAGAAAATGGTCCCTCCACAGAAAGAAGGCTGGAATTTCTAGTATAATTATCCTCTGAAAACCGAATAAAGCTGTACAATATGTAATTTATGTTATGTAGAAATAATTCTGGGTAGGGAAAATTAAGAATGGACAGGCATCTTTGTTCCCTCCATTGGATCAGAGAATCTGCTTATTAAATACTTTAATAAAATACTGCATTTGCACAGGACCTTGCCTTCAACCATCTCAAAACCTTCTACAAACATTTAGCAATTAAGGCTCCTCTGCAACTGAAGTTCCTCTGCCTTATTAAACTGATATTTACCTTTTCTTTTCAAGGAAGCTACTGCTCAGAGTTTGATTGGCTATGCTGTACTGCAATGTCTCTGTTGTGCCAAAGGAACAAGTTTGCAGTACCTCACGATCATGAGACAGGGCAAGGTGCTGCAATAATTCATTTGACTTGTAACAAACATGCGGCTGAAGAAACAAGTGACTTACACAATGTCAAAGTAGAACTAGTAAAAGGTGCAAGGAAATATGTCAAATGGAGACAATTAGGCAAGGGAATTTCACCATGTATCTCAGTATCTAATGCTGCTTTTTGAGGTACCTCACAGCCTAACCATAAGAAAAAGTGCAAAACAAAAAGCACCATAAGAAGCCTTTTATAGTCAAGGATATTCCATTTGCCAAGAGATTTCACCAGCACAAGCTAAAGATTGCTGCATATCAGAACTTCTTTCCAAAGAGTGAGGCCTCTTGGAGCACAGATCTTGCACTCCCCTGTTTGCAATTAAGCTCTCCTCTTGGTATCATTGTTACACACCCCTCACATACAAAACAAATTCACTTTATGAAGACAACAAAAAAAAATCAAACAAACCCCATCAAGAGATACGATGAGGAAGTTACTTTGCTTTTAAACACAATTAATATTGCTCTCCTACAGCTGCCAGAGTTAAGGCTAGTTTCAGTACAACCAATTGACATGTGTTTGATTTTAAGATTTTTCCACCAACCTGCTACTTTTTAAAGGCTAGTTTCAGTACAACCAATTGACTTGTGTTTGATTTTAAGTTTTTTCCACCAACCTGCTACTTTTTCAAGGCTAAGATTCTAAGGGTCTGATAGTGGCTTTCTAAAATCATCACAATTCACAAAGAAACAGTCTCAGTGAATGCCATTTCATGAGGACTAGTACCAGATGAAGATAAACACATGGTAGATCTACCTGTCTATGAGACAAGGTTGCACAAACACGCTGGAACAGAGACAAAGATCTGTTGGCCTCAAAGTTATATTCTCTTGCTCTTATTCTAAACCTACTCAGTTCTGCAAACCAACTTCATACACCTTATTTTAAGACCATCTTCTTTCCAGTGAGCTTCTGTCCTCCTGGGTTTCCAGAGTGTCAGACACAATGTGGTTCTGATCCACAGTCTGCAAATTACAACTGGGTTTTGTGAGGAACTCACTACCAAATTCAACCAGCGCAGCAGTCAGCCTGCATTAATAGAGGACTTGTTCTGTGACACACTGAAATACAAATGCAGAAGACATAGCTGGAGTATGTTTACATTTCTGTTGACTGGTGCATTCCAAGTGACTTGCTCTGTCTGTCTCTCACTGGATCTATTTATTCAGGCCCATATACAAAATGTGAAATTCTTTCCTATTTCTGGATAGCTTATAATTAATTAAAATGTCTTTCTCAAGAAATGATCCTTAAAACAAAAGGCATTGCATTAATCAAAAGGTTTACAGAAGTGACTGGTTTTGTTCTTGAGTATTTCCCCTTCCTTAAAACCATCACTTCATTAAAGAAGAAGGATGCTTCCAAGCCTCAAGCTCAGAAGACTGGGTGCTTTAGCAAGGCAGACTTACAGGCATGTAGAGAGATTCTCTTGTTCCTATCCCTACCTTCTTCCTGCCAACTCACGCCATACTCTCGTGGGCCTACTTAGTTCCCCTAACTCCTTTCATTCACACCACTTTTTCCCTGCAATTCATTTTGCTTTCCCCTTTCTTCGTGCAGAAAAATGAGGATTATTTCAGACTACCCCCTACATCTTATAGGGTCTTGCAAGAGTTTATAAAGTTATGTGCTAACAAAGTACTACAGCTAAGCACCAGTGCACACCTAATACTGTCTATGTTTTGCTCCCTCTCTATCCTCTTTACCTGTTCCTGTTCCTCATCTCCAAAAATTGCATAACTGAAACAAATATAACAAAGAAAAGTTATCTGCAGAAAAGTCTGATACTCTTAAAAGGAGAAACCTTGCACAATTGTAGTTAATTTTTTTCACCAAGGAAGGAAGACTAAAAAGTGTGTATTTGGGGAAGGAGGTCCAGCACTGTAAGAAGAATCATACTTATCCCTGAAAAACGTGTGAACAAGGAAGGAAAGAGTTTTATATCAAAGGAAAGAGGTATATAGTGCTGACTACACTCAACATTTCTAATCCAATATATTCTTCCTGCAAAACACACATAAAATAGCAAAATTACAATTTCAACGATCATCAATGATACAGTTGAAGATTTGTCTAGCTTTGAAAATGTAAACAAATAAAAAACTTCCCTCAGCATGGAAAGACCAGTTTAAAGTCACTAAGAGCTTTTCTCTCAGTGTGGCCAATGTTAAAACACGTTTGAATCTGCGAACTAGTGACGCAAAGTAGACTTTAGACTTTATAGCCCTTTCTTTTACAAAGATACACCCTTTTTAACTCTCTGTAACACCTGTCTTATTTTGAAACTGAAGCACACTGCAGACTTACACAAGCATTTAGAGGGTTTATTACTCATGATGGCTATATGCAAGAGTAGCCTGAAGCGTGTGGAAAGAAATTCCCTTCTTTTTGCTCTTTTTTCCTATTTTGAAAGGCATGTTAAAGGCTTTGATCTCCTTCCCCGTTCTCCTTCTCCTTTGTTGCTGAAGTAAAGAGTTGACTTTTTTTTCCTTTTGCAGTTTCATCACTTTAGTACATTACACCATTTGGCACAGGAGACACAAGGAACCACATCAAATAAAAGCACGTGACCACAAAAGCTGCCTTACCAACCATGATCCCAGATTTGCTGTCAGTTTACCATTTTTCAGACTTGCTTGACTGTAACCAAATCCCTCCTATCACACAAACAATGTGCTGCTTGGCAGAAGCCTTGGGACAGTGCTTCGATCAGCAATACAAAGCTTAACAATAAAAATAACAGAACATTACTCTTGTACTGAAAAATTGGACAGTCTGCTTTGTGACACTATTTTCTTCCCTTTCTTGTAATACTCCATTTAAAGCAAACATAATTAACATTTTGCTTGCCCACTCAAATCTATCACAAAAGAAAGTGTGTCCAAACCCAAAAAGTTTCCATTCTACTTTTAAAGAAACATTTTTTATAATTACTTCTACTTCAACAGTGGTAAAAGAGAAATGTGTGTTTTCAGCTAACAGATATAATCTGAGGTTGAATGTACATTGTTGAATATACAGTAAAAAAACTACAATCACAAATAGACCTAGAGGGAAAACTGTGCCAAATCTACTTATTTGGACAAAGAATCCTGGTCAAACTCAGACTAAACATCTGCCATTAGAGCTGGAAGGATAATAATAATCTTTTTTTCCTTGACCTACTAGAGGTTCAGTGTAAATACCTCTGAGCTCCTCCTGACTAGTGACTGGAAAAAAATGTGAAATAATCACTGTAAAGAGCAAATACTAAAACCAGAATGTGTTTTAGTTTCACAGACTGTGCAGAAAACTGCAAGTCAGACTTAGTGAGCTTTATTTCAGCCCTTCTGCTGACTTTGTATGTTCTACCATGTTATTGCAATCACTCTGCTCCTCTGTTTGCCCACCTATAATGCCCAGATGCCCACACTGAAGTACACCGAGGTTTAGTAACACTCACAGAATAGTATAAAAGCTGTAGATTGAAGTTATCTGTAAGTGCTAATAATTACTGTCTTAGGGTTATTCCAACTTCTGTATTCTGCTGCAGGTAAAATTGTAAAAAAGAAGCAATTGTCTAGAATGTATTACCCATTTTAGACCAAGTGGTTATACCAGGGAAATATTTACAATAACTATACAGATTCTATGTTCTAGCAGACTTTATCAGACTTAGACAGAAACCATAGCTAGGGTGATTCAAAATTGAAAGACCTGTGGGGATAGGAGCTCTGACCTCAGGATTCTACTCTTCCTTGAGAGAAGAAACCCAAGAAGAATGATAGGAACAGATCGTTAACCCCATAATTAAATTAGAATACATTTATTTTCATTCCTTTCCTGACAGTACTCAGAGCTGGAGGGAGAACTTAACAGATACTCCTGCAGTATAAAGCTTTTCTTACTGCTACTTGATAGTATGAAAGTCTGAAAATGTTATTATTTCCTCTGTATTGGCTGAATCAAGACTGAAGGGATTTCTCCCATGCTTGTGAGTCTTTACATAGACAACAGTTCTGCATAAAGGGAACTGAGAGGTTTCTACTGATGTGTGGAGTGAGCAAAAACCTGGGCTGCCAGTGCTGCAAAAGGGAGCTCTCCACCATTCTCAGATCTCACATTCTCTGAAGAAACAAAACCATGAGATGATAATGTTTCTTTCCCAGCTGATCAGACACTTGAAGTTACACAGCAGTACCACATGGTATACAAGCACTCTGCTCACAACAGTCATCACACTGCTTTCTCTGGGTGAGAGGACCCACTTTTACAAACTGATCCATAGCTTACAGCAGGCAGCCTGGGCAGGAAGGCAGCCCAGCAGAATCGATTGCCCCCTGGGACCTCCATCACACTTCGAGGTACAAACATGAAGAAAAGTTGAAGGTAGTGCAACACAAATTATCAGTGAGGCTTCAGTGTGTACAGTAGCTTAAAATACAAGTTAACTTAACCAGTGCCAACGATATCACTCTAGAAAACACTGCGTGGTACACGAACATTTGGTCACCTATTCATTCTTACAATATAGAACGAAAGAGAAGGGTATAAAAGCAATATATTTCAAAGTAATTCAGACTATTTTAAAAAACCCTTATGCTGAAAATAAAGAATATTTTTTCATAATACACTATGAACAGGTTCAAAAAGAGAATATGAAGAGTTCCACAGGTTATAAAAAGAGTGTGGTTCTCTCTTATAAGGCTCAAAAATTATGACAAACGTTGCTTTTATGTACAAACTTACCAAATTGATGCCCCCCTTAATTTTTCTGCAAAAAACACCAATATCAAGGTGTACTGCAAATGTACTACACACAGTCAATTGGGGCAAATAATAATGAGGATCCATAACAAAAGACAGAAGAACTGAATTTAGAGATACTCCTTAGGATATCAAAAAAGTACCTTTGGTGTCATGTGTGTGTCCCCAATGTACTGCTCACTAATATTAATTCTAATTACTATATTAGTAATTATTTAAGGGAGACAAATATAAGACCACCCGAATCAGTTGTCAGATGCCTCACAGTTTAAACAGGAGGGCATGGTTCTTGTCCTAAAGAACTTCCACAGTCCAGTGTTTCACACTACACTGCAGAGAGGAATTGAGTAAGAGGATAGGAAGAGCATGCATTGCAGCAAGGAGACTAAAACTCTGACTAAACACGTACAATG
>NW_008654140.1:28389-39344 GCF_000695815.1 Acanthisitta chloris | reverse complement strand
AAAACAAGATTGGAGTTTTACTATTTCCTACTTTCTGCCTGTTTCTGACATAATTTTTTTCTGATGTGTGTTATAACTGTTTGTTATAACGGTGTTACAACAAACCTGGAATGAAGTTAACTTTTGCACAGGCCTATTTTGAGGATCTGCCAGGTTGCAATTATCAAAAAGCAAATTGTTCCTTGATATTTTAGCTGAATCTATTAGTTCCTCTTTCTTTTGGGGTAAATCATGATATAATGTTATGCAAGAAACCATTACTTAGCAATAGACACCTATGCAGACCATATATTTTGTTAAGCACTGCTGTCTTCAGCATACAGCATTGACAGAAGATGACAGAGAAGGTAAGTTGCCCTCTGATACCTCATATCCTCATTCTCAGCCCATTATCCTAAATGCTAGAGGAGTCTGGACTGAGACCTCTTTGCCATCTGGCTGTCTTTCAATGTTTTCTCCTACAACGCCTATCTCCATTCTATTTATGGACTGAATAGCACATACAGAGCTGGGCCATCACTCCACAAACCTTTCTTGTATCTGTGGAAATAGCAGGGTCTGACCATAGGCTCTATATATGTGCAACAAAAGTAAGCAATAGCAATACATTTAATATGTATTCGCAAAGAAAAGTGAATTCCAGAGTGATCCTTTCAATCCAGAGTCCATGCTGTTCTCAAATTCAGAAAACAACCTGCAGCAGAGAACAATTATCCCATAAGCCCAAACAGTAAAGGCAGAAAAAAATCCCAGTAATCAGACACAGATCAAGTTAAGCTGCACACAATGGAGTTATTTCCACCTTTTTTTTCCATTAATAGTATGTTATCAGTAAACTCACAAATAAAAATATATCAGATTGTCATCATTCTTTTCTTAATGTACTTTGAAAATATTCATCACCTAAATCTGTTTCTTTCTCAAGCCCAGCTCTGGAAGTGAATCAAAAATATTTAACAGAGTTCTCCCAGCTCAGGTTTTATCGTAGCATACTGGCAGCAACACTCTCTATTCTTCCTGTCTCTTTTAAATGTTTTCATAAGTGAATTTACTGTTATTAGTTCTCATTAGCACTACCAATTTAGGGAAACATATTGCTTCTATTAAGGCTCAGACTGTCCATGTGTTCCTTTCTGGGGCCAGTGTAACAGCTTTCCATAAGGGTTGTGTCAGCAGAAGAGAAGAGACTGTTAACATTCCTCTTTTCTTAGCCAAGACATTTCCCCAAGATTTCTTCAGTTGCAAGCTGAAAAAAAATGACTCTAACGCAGCTGTTGCATCAGCCAAATATTGTCTTCTTGTTGTATCTTGTTGTTTTGTATCTGGATATTCTGTGATTCCATTTTGGACCAGTCTAATCCCACATCACACGAGTCCCAGCTTAGAGTCCCAGCAGTCTTCTAAGTGCCAAAAGTCAACAGGTACAGGTACATTTGCCTTCTTGTTTGCATTAAATTGCTCAGCACTGAACCACATCTTGTCTACATGTAATATTTCTCTGCCTGTTCAGAATACAGCAATGTGTTAGAGTTAAATAACTATCACTTACAAATTACTAGTATTCTGTACCTTTCATCCATTTTCTGTCTTCTTCTCAGAAAAATAATTTTTAAGGAATTTTGAAGCAAAAACACACTTTGTAGTGTGTTTCATTTTTCTCAATGCTGTTTTTGGCATTTTATTGTGTAAACTTCCGAATATTACGACATAATATTGTCCTCTGACAGTATCTTCATATTTTGTCTTACTTCTAAAGTAAGTTGATCATGAAAAGCTGCACTTTTCCCTTGGGTAACAGTGAGTTTTTCTGTTCATTTTTTTCAAAATGAAATTCATATGACAGCACTCAGAAATGAAACTGTTTCTTACATGGAAATAAGTTATAGCACAGAGAACTGATTTGCAAATTAAAGTTTTCTGACATTATTAGACAGGTGAGTCATTAAGCACAATAGGAGAAAGAAATTTCGTGTTTTTAAAGGAATATTCTGAATGAAGGCTTCAGAAAATTAAGTAGAAGTTATGAATTCTTTTAGGAAAACAGGGATTTTCAAAGAAGTGAAAGAAAATATTCATGTTTTCTAATGGTATGTCAGATTCTTTTAGCAATAATCAGACTCAATTAGGTGACAAGGTAAATTATTATTGTACTCCTTTATAATGTATGACACTTAGATAGTGATTTACATCACAGGATCTTTGCTTTACTCAGAGCACTGAGCATATAATACTGGATAAAAATCCAGTCCTTGTAAACAAGGAAATTCAGACTCGGGATGGGGGCTCAAAATCCTTACTTCTGGTCCACTGACCAATTTTCCATACACTCTCCAGCATCAGAGAGCAAATAGTTGTGTTATGAAGAGGTGTGTGTAAGGACCAGCTTGGCACAGAAGTGATATACACCCAGTGTAGCCTGCACGGGACGAAGGTAGAATGATCTGCTCAAATGACTTCTAAAGGTAGGGTAAGCATGTGTGATCTGTGAATGACAAATAAACAAATTAGAGAGTAAGCCAGCAGCATCCAATGCTACCAGCTTGTAAAATGCAGATGATGTGCTGTTCTTGTCTGTGGAGTCAGGGACCTCAGGCATCCCCCCCTTACCGGGTTGGCATTTCCTAGCACTTCTTTCAGCAAACAGATAATGGACATGATGAACTAGCACTGGAAAATACTAAACAACTGAGATCCTCATTGCTATGATTTAATTCCCTGGGTATGTCCAATGCTAGTATTATCTTTTGACCTTAAAAATGTTTTTTAGGTCCTGTGTTTCAGGAAGCTCTGGCAGAAATGGTTTCAGTGTGCCCTACTATGTCAGGAAACCCATAGGGAAGTCTGAGGAAGTATCAAAAGAATGACTGTTTACACTGAAAATGAAAATCAGATATAATTCAGCCGTCATGAAAAATTGTGTACACTCTTAACGGCCTAATTGCTCATTTCTCTGTACATATTTCACTTATTTTTGACCAGAGGCCTGAAAGTGTATATTGCTACCTGACTTGTTTGCTCTGCACTTGTATAAAGACTAATATATTAGAAACCAAGTGATTCATATGCTGTATACACATTTGAGACATGACACTCAACTTCTTCCCTTGTGAAGATGGCAAGCTGGCAGCTGGAATGTCTTGTTCCCAGACATGGGGAGTAAAAGCACTCCAGTTCACACTGCTTTGTGATTACCCTTGGCTGTTGCTTTGGCTCTTCTTCCCTCTCCTTTTTCTTTGTCTGAAAATAAAAATTGATATTAAGTCACCAAATCTTCTTCCTGCTTTCATGTAATCTAAGAGCTGGCCCTCTAAGGATTTAAACCATACTCATAGTTCCTGACTTAAGCAGACAGTTGCAGAGCTGAGTCTGAAATCTGAAAGGCACGGTCTCTTTCCAGGTTTTTCTCCCTATTTGCACAATATCAAGAATTTTTCACTCCATGTCTCTGCTGAGTGGCATGATCTGAATGTCTGAAGAGCAAACTGCTCCATCCTTGGTGCTGCAATGAAGCTCTTATAAAAGAGATACTATAATATCAGCCCATGAAGACATTGAGAACGCTGGCATCCTTAGTGCTTTTAACATCCCTGCTCTGACATGAGATGAGGTACTAGCCTGCAGGCATTCAACTGCTGGGTGAAAATGTGCAGACGTCCTGAGAGATTAGATATGCCCATCTGAGCTTCAAAGAAATGGAAACTAAATGTGATTGAAACATGTCAAAGTCCTCAGCTTCTGTCCCTTCTCAGGGGAGTCATCCCATACATGTGCACTGGCATTTCAGCCAGCTCCAACCATGGTGAGAGGGCCACAGGGAGCAGCCCCCCATCCACCTTCCCCCACTGCCGACCTGGAGCCCTGGTGGGCTGGGCCCACAGGGAGATAAGGGCTGATGGATGGTGTGGATGGCCTGGGGGACGAGATAACGGCTGGGACCTACCCAGCAAATATGCAGTGGGAGGAGATGCTCCCTGCTACTGCCACAGCCCTATCTCCCATCACTGTTCGGGAAGGGGGTGAGGGCCTGACCCTGTGTTTTTGTTATGAGAGCATTTCCACTTTCTTGAAGGGAAAATCTTACCTGAGAAAAAGGTTGGCAAGTGAGCTCATACCTTCAAAAGCCATTACTGGCTTTTCTGACACACACATGTACTTCTCCATCACAGTCCTTTGTTTCCTTGTCTCCCTGCTTGCTCAGCCATAAGGTCCCCAATTACTTTACAAGTGTTTGGTAGGTTATTTCCCTGCCTCAATTCCATCTTTACTTGGTATTATGATGCAGGAAAGTGTCCATCCCTGCTCTGATGTTTCAAAGTCTTCAAGAGACAACACTGTCTCTCAGTGTTTCATAATATATAAGTCATTCTTGCAACTGGTAAAATTTAGGATAACCCAGCAGGAGAGATGTTCTGTAATTCTTTTGAAAAAAACAGTGCAAAAGGAGATTTCCACAGCTGTGTTTTTGCCTTTTAAAAAAAAAAAACAAACAAAAACTACCAATGACAACAACAACAAAAAACCCAACCAAAACAAAACAAAAACCCAACAAAAAACCAAACCAACCTTCTGAGTAATCCTTTAGATCTTATTAATATATTGTTAACAATGCTGCTGATACCTGCGAAGATGAGTATGCTAGGTTTTGTTAAATGATGTTGAAAAAAAAAAAGTTGTTTTTTTAAAATATGAGGGCATGGAATGTGGGAAATAAGAGCAGATTAAATTTATTTATTGTCCTTTGAAGAGATTTCTAACATTATCAAATAAAGCCTGTGGATGATGTCTTTTCAGGAGGGAACTCTCTTCAGCAAACAAGTGTTTAATAATCTTCATGCTCTCATTTTTGTAATAATTTCAGTCCGATATTAAATATTACTTGTTCAGATGTCTCTCTGATACAAGGTATGCATGTCGGTGTTTGGACAGAGAAAAATTGGATTCATATCTCTGTTATGCTTTCAAATTGCTAGGTCAGATTTGGGTCTCTGGCTGTAAATTCTTCAATTTTATCCTAAGTCAGAGGAATGTGACAGATTTAATACCTAGAATAAGTTATTAACTGCAATGATGCATAAACCAGTGGCAGTTTCTGAAATAGTAGTCTATACTGCTTCTGTTTTCTAAAGAAAAAAAATTAAAATATAATCTTATTTCTTTGTTTCTTGCAAACATTTTTCTTGATTAATCCATGAAGAACTTGAAACTGATACGCCCATAAATAAAATCTTCTGTTATTTTTTATTGCAGTAATATTTCTGCTGGGATTAGTTACCCTTTCAAAATTATAAAAGCAAGAGGAATTCAAACACACACGGCATTAAAGCATCACTAGCTATAAACAGAAAGTGCCTGTTCCTACCACGAACTGTTTATGAAAGACTAATATAGAATTACGGGCTGTGTGGAAAGAAATCCAGAAAGATTGGGAGAGTAGGGAACTTTGCCAGCCTGTGCATGTGCTCAGCTGAAAAACAGATAAAGTGACCTGTTGACTTTGCAAGACTGAAAATACTTGGAATCACTTGTCCTACAGGCTAGTAAGTTACGGTTTCCACATCAGCCTGGTTTACTCCTGCTGTTGCAGGGATCCTTGTATGGATCTTTTAGGTGGGAGCTGGGATTCCACAGTTTTGCCACAAATCCCTTGTGGCTTGAGGGATATATTTTTCTAGCTCTCCTAACTAACTGGCATTGTTCATGGGGATAAGCTGTTACACTTCCCTCTTTAGACAATGGATGATCATTTTTGATGATTACTGAGGGCTTAGGAGAAGGCAACCTACTATGCTTGTCAATGAATATGTTTTGATTTTAAGGTATTGTCTTAGGAAATTTGTCCCTGTGTAACAGTCTAAAGGATCACTGGGCTACTCTGAATGTCTGCGTTTGAAGACAGATCTGTGGCAAAAATGTATTTTGTTTTATTACAGAAGATGATACAACCAGTAAGAAAAAAGAAAAACAGAAAACCCCAAAGAAACCCCAAAAACTCACCCCAAAACCAACAACCAAACAAAAACCACAAACCAAACAAATAGATAAAAAGAACGGGGTAGCACCCCAGCACACAAACCAGATCTGGGAATCTTGGTACATGAAATGTAGCCATATTCCTCCACAGTTGGAGACATGCATTTGCTAAATGTAAGCTAAAAAATCACATCCTGGTACCCTCAGTAACTGGCTAGATAACTGTGCATATCATTATTGATAGGTATCTGTATTCTCTTTGCAGCTATTTGCATGAATAACTTCAAAAATGAGCACATTTTAAATTTCTTTATAAAAAATACTGTATATTTTTCAACCAGGATGGCATTGCCTTCCTTTGTTGTTAAAATGGCAGAACTGGGATTCTAAGTTACTGCAAGAGAAATGATGTAGAATGTGGACTTGAATTCAGAGTTCCTGTGTCCAGAAGAACAGCATAATTTCAGAATTATGTCTCTCATTTTGACTGTAAAATTTATCCTAGATATGAAAAACAATCATGTTTTTTTTTGTCAAAAGATTGCCTCGCTTTCAGATAAAAAACCTTTAACTGAAATGTTGCGGTTTAGCCCTAATTAGAATACAAAATGTAGGATGTAGCATAGAGCAATTCTAGAAGAAATCAACTTTAATAAGTGTCATATCCTTTCTACTACAACTGTGGTGTTTTGGGAAAACTGCCTACTTGGCTAGAGCCGAGAGAATTTAAAAGAGCTGTCATGAAAGCCGACGAGAATGAGCCTGGCTTACCTGAAAAGGGCAATTTTGCCTATTAAGTAGCATAATAATCACGAAACATGATTACAATGTATTATCCTTCATGACAGTCTTCATCCTTCCCATTCAGAAACCATGTTTAATAAGTATTAAATATTGCTTCTGAGGTAGTCAGTATAGGAAGATATAACAGGTCATAGCTGCTACACTGCTAAGCACTAGTTATAACAACAAATGATTAGAAAATACTAATTTATATTTTTATGATCATCATATCTTTATGACATTTTAATCTTGATTTTCATGATTTTTTCAATATTATGCAAAGTAACTTAATATATATATGATATCACCATGCCTAAGTGCTTGGGATAAAGTGATAAATTATAGGAAATCTTGAAGCTGAGACTGCTGTGCTACCTTTAACTCACCATGTTGTGCCTAGTTGTAGCTGGGACCCCAAGTCAGTGGGGAACATTCTGTACCAATAAATCATGACCACTCATGTGCACACTTAGGTCCTCACTCTTATTTTTTTATAAGAATCACTTTCTGCTGTTTTAGGTACCCTTGGCATTTCTGATGGTTTGTGAATAGTTACTTTTATACCAAATTATATGTTCTGCTGTGACACTGCAATCAAAGACATTTTGTCTTTCACACATTATGCCAGGTCATTGCACAGGGCACCATTTATTAGTACTGCCCTACCACCAAGAGCCAGTATGAAAGTAGACAATACATAAGGTGGTGGAAACAATTGCAAAAATGTTTATTAGAACTGCTTCAATATTTTGCATAACCAGAAATTATAGCTGCAATAAGGAGGCCATAGGGGGACTGGAGTCCCCAAGGAATAAAAGAGATCTGTCAGTGAGTTGACTTAAATGTAAAGGTCCACAAAATGCATCAGCCCAAGGCAGGGAAATTGGAGTAAGATGGTCTTTCACGTCCCTTCCAGACCTGATCACTCCATGATTCTATGAAATAAAAGGGAGTGCACAGTACAGGAACTTGCTACTAGGATGCTTCAACTACTGCATCATGCTATATTTAAAACTGCAGGGGTGATCTTGGCCATTTGAAAGTTGTCATGGTTAGTTTTTCAAAGAGGAGGGAAAAATCCAATGTTTGATAAGTACGGCCAACTGAACTGAAATTCACTAAGTGCTGAGGTCCCAAATTTTGTTTTTTAGAAAAAAATTAGCAAAACACAAATCAGATCTTGGAAAAAAATGTTTAAATGGCCATTCATTTCACATTTCTTTAATGCATTGAAGGTAGTTTTCATGATGTCATCCCAATAGTTTAAATAAACTGTTTGCATATAAGGTTAACAAGCTGCACTGGTAGTAGGCTCTGTGTGGGATTATATTAGAATTAATTTGATCAATTACTTTTAGTTCCAAAGGTCTCCAGATGAGACAGAAGCCAGCAGATGCAGTTTGGCAGATGAAGAATCAGTGCAGTCAACACATGCCGTGAAGGTAATGAACATTCTTTCAAACTTCATTTTTCATCCTGAGCAGAGAAGACAACTAAGCCAAGTCACTGCTGCTCAGGGCAGCCAAAATGATAACCATAAATAATCATAATAGAAAGCCCTTAACTTAAATGAAATGGAGAAGGATAAAATAAGTATTTTGCTATTAAAATGATGTTTCTAAACCTAGAATGTTCATTATGATTTGCCCAGGAGCACATGGAGTTTCCTCAGCCTTGAGATGCAGCTTCTGAATTAAAAGATTGCTGAATATTTCCTTTTGATAAACTGCTTACAAGAAGAAGTTGGGGTAAACAACATTTAGTCAAATCAAGGGAAATGTCTATGACAATGTATTTCATTTCCACTACTGAGTCAGAACTCAGGAAGATCAATTCTGCTGGCCAGCTCTTATGGAAGAGGGTGGGCAGCACACCTGCAAAAGGATGCTGTGGGTTCAGTGATGTCTGGAACTCATACTCCTATACACACAAAACTCCTGATGATTTATGAGCCATTTTTAGCTTGGTAGTACTACAAAACAGAATCACAGATTTGCAACATTCAACAACAGCCGCAAAGTGCCTGAATCTATTTCTGCTGAGAAAAATTTGTTATTGACTTGAAATTTGTTAGAATCCATGCATAATTAACATGAGACCTTAGAGGAAATTGAAAAATTTGACAACAAATGCAAAAATTTAATCTGTTGTGCATTGCATTATACATATACAGTCTATCTTCTATTGGCTGTATTTTCCTGACTGTCACTGAGAACGTTACTTACAGCAAGTTATCCACAGGTCCATGAACACTGAATAGTTTGATTTTTGCCTTTTAAAAATGTAATAATGTTGCTCTTCTAAAAGAAGGATGGTTTATATTTAAATGCGTGTCGATTTAGAATGTTATGTTTTATTTATATAGGGTTGAACTCAATGATCTTTGAGGTTTCTTCCACCCAGTTGATTCTATGATTCTACAATTTATGTGGGAACCTGCTATAAATATTCATTAAATTGTAGGTGCATAATTTCATATTAAGTTGATTGTGAGGTGGTTTGTATGTGTTAAAAATGAGAAAGATTAGGATTCATGTTTCATATTTTGCAAGACAGAAGTTAATACAGTTTAAAAAAATTGGTCTTCATTATAAATCTGATGCATCTCTTGGAAAGGAGAATTTAGTTTGACTATGTCAATAAAACTTTTTTTAATTGCAACATTTAAAAGTAAGATGATGCTGAAAATAAGCAGATTCGCTCTGGTCAAAATATTCTTATCAGAATTCCTTATCTTTTCAACTTCTTTGCAAAAAAATCTGTGGTAGCAATGTTTGCAACTCTGCAGTTTTTATTCAACAGTATTATGATAACTTTATTTCTTTCCGAAATAGCAAAGGTAGTTGATTTCACTGCAAGACATTCCATTCTAATTTTAAAATTTTGAGACTAACAGTATTTTCAGTTTACCTGCACAAAAGCAAATTTCAATTAACCAAGTTCTAATGGCGAGACATCTGGTTTCTCTCACTTATCAGCACAGTCCTATCATCCATATGCAGCTATTAGCATGTGGATTGCTTCATGTTCATATCTTGGCATTTCTCGGTCATGCAGCCATTGCATTTTGTTACCTTTGAGCAGAGATTCTGGGCAGAAATTCTGCAGCTCACCTGGCACATTGACTATTGCCGTGTAAGTTTTAATCTGCACTGTGAGAGTAAATACAGGGCCTTATTAGAAACTGTATACCCCTGTCTTCTTCTTTCATATCTCCCACTGTTTTTTCAGTAGCTCAAATAAATGCTCCTTCAGACTCTTTCATTTGCAGCTCCTCAAAGAAGCAGCAAGCTGTACATAGCACAAACATAGCTGACAGCGGGTGGCCATCAGGTATACAGCAAACCAGGTCATTAAGACTTGCGGTTTGCAGGGAGAACAGAGAATTTGGCATGTGAAATCAACACCCACGGTTCATTAAATGCCTCTCAGTTGTCATAGGTGATGTTGCCTGACAAGCGGTAGCAATGCACTGCAGTCAATTTTGATAACATTATTTCCCTATCAAAAATTTGGCTATCACAGATATAATGAAATGTTGTCAGGAGGCAGTTTCAAATGTTTTTGGTGTTCAGGTACTGGATGATACTGCTCACAAGAGACAGTTGCTTTCACCATAGTTTATACTAGATCGGAAACTCTACCTTTTCCCTGCATCTGCAGCATTATTGGCTGTCAGGACGTGCTCCTTTAGGCTGTCTTGCTTGTTCTGCTTTATCTGGATACACAATAATGCACATCTGAAGATATGTTCATTTTCTTCAGTGAAATTTAGAGTCTGGGAACACTCAAGAAAACTAATTCAAATTAAATGAAGGTGTGAATTTAAAATTGTGATTACTTTAACTGCATTATGTGCACATTCTCATTCAAAATTAAAGTGGCCCTAATTCGATTTAACTACATTTACTTCCAAAGTAAATTAATACATTCTAAATGAGAGTTGGCTACACAGAAATTTAATGTGGTTTAGCCAATCTATCTTAAAAGTTAATTCAGATTGATTTTTCTACATGTTCTAGACAGAACCATCACCTCTTAAATCATCTCTGAAATGGAATGTGAAATCCTATTTCATTTAGGTCTATAGTCTAAAATGTTACTTACTAGTTCCTCTAAGGATTATTCTGCATGTCCGCAGCCTCTGCATTATATCTAGAGATAGGTTTTAAGAATCAAAATACTACTTTTGTCATTTAAAT
>NW_008654140.1:24435-28341 GCF_000695815.1 Acanthisitta chloris | reverse complement strand
CACTCAACCTCTCTGGGCCTCAGATAAGTAATTACTGAATGTTTTTAAAATAAATATTTTATGTCAGGCTTTGAAAGAGGTTTTAAGTCTTCAGAAGAATAGAAATTGACATATTATTATTATTATATCTTGAACCAGCACAAAACAGAACTCAGGGCCGTAAAGAATACATATGCGAAAGAGGCATAGCAGGCTGACATAGAGAAGTTGTTGAGAAATTAGTATAGCATAAATACATACATACAAATCCAAGCTCTCCATAGATTAAAAAATAATAGCTTTGGATTGTAATGTGTAACAGAAAAAATCCACATTAACAGTCACACTGCTGCCGGATGTCACACACTTATTTGCTGGCTCTCATTAACGCAGAAATAAATACAGCAAGAAAGATGATTGCAGAAGATTCTTGTTAACAAAGACCCCTACTAATGCAGAGGTAGGTAATGGTATTTTCTTAGACCCTGGTATTGTGTAGTATGTTTTACCTCATTATCAAATTCAGAGCAAGAGAAGAAGTATTATTTTTCACAATGCTGAAGCATCTTGCATTCTTCCAGAGAGTATACTGTTAGTTCACCATTAGCTCAAGCAATCCCATTTGTTGATTGATTGATAGATGGACAGAAGAACAGTATTTATTGTATGTACAGCCTGTAAAGATAAGGTAGAGGAAGACTTACGAAGTGCCTCAATTAGTTAGTATAACAAATTTTACTGGTGGTCAATAAAGATCTGTGCTCCTAACCTTCCTGGTGGTTTTGATGAGAAAGGAAAGATATGTCTGCCTAGGAAAGTGCAGTTGTAACACATCTTAGTGTACTGCTTCTAATTTAATTAAGGGTCCCTGGAGAGTTTCTTCTCTGACAGCACTCACTAAGACTGCACTGCTGCAATGACTGTTACTGTTATCTATTCTTGTTTTGTGAGGCTGGTGTGGATAAACTACCACATGTTACACTCATACCTTCATTTAGTTGTGTAGTTGAACCTGAAGAGGACAGGGTGTCTTTGAGAAATAGATTACTATTGAAATTAGGCTAAAAAAATTGGAGCTGTCAAAGTTACGGGTAGGAAGAACTTCAGGATTTTTAAAGTTCAAGTTCTGAAATGTGGGATAAGCTATTCTTCTAGTGTTTAGCTCATATGAACACTTGATGTAACTTGCAACTGGAATAATTTAAATGCATACATTCAGTTTGCAGGTATGAATTTATTCGTGTTTAATATTTCACAATTTTAACATCTGGCCTTAAAATCTTATCTTTTCCTTTCAGATCAGTTGGTATTTCAAAGAACTAAAGGTACTAAATCTTCCAAAATCAAATACAGAATGTCCAGCAAAGTGACACATGTTTAGATCTAAAGCAATCTAAGTCTTATCTTTCAGCACAGGCCTGTCTAGGAGCAATACAAAAATTTAAGCTCTCAGTGTGTGCACAGGCTGCACTCAGAATCCAAAGCCAGTCCTTGTTGTTCAGCACTGCTTTTTCATGCTTACTTGTGGCTATTTATGAAAGGGATATTCAGTATTTAAGAATCTTCCTACAGTCCTTCCCAAAGTCTCATGAGAATAGAAAAAAAATTAAATTATCTGTGAACAGAATGTACAGATGATAAACCTGTTATTCACATTTATGTCATATTTTGTGTGCTATCCCAAAGCACTTCATGGTATATGTGGCTTCTCCAGAATTCATTCTAACGTTGATGAGGATAATTTGATACACAGTAAAACACACTGAACAAATAGAAAGCTTTAACTAACTATGGAGTGAATTGATTCAATTTTCTGTTCTGTAAAGGTTATTGAATATTCCTCCCTGAATGCACAAGGATTTCTCTGAGACCACTGAATCAAAATAATAATAAGAAAGGCACATGCACTGAGAAGTCTAAACAGCAGTACCATCTCCATGATGTAGAACATTTATTTTGAGCAGTGTTGATTACTTGATCTGCTAAGGGTATGGCCTTATTATCAGTCAGCATGGTCTGGTACCAATACATCTGCAAACCTTACATCTAACATATTTTGTATGTGTGCAATCTGTAGTTAAGCCGAAATAAAGCTGTACAAAAAGAGGTTAAGACTATAGGTCTGTTTGTGAAACCAAGTCTACAGTTCTGACCATGAGAGTGCAAAGAGGTTGAGGCTGGCAGACCTCCAGCCGGTTGCAGTCCTTTGCGCAGGCACCTGGCAAAAAGAGCTCCCTGAGTGCAGTGCCTTACTGTCCTACTGTTTAGACCCTACTTCAGTGCAAGGGTGTTGGTTTAAACCATGGCCAAATACAGTGGTTTATCAGATAAGCAGATCTCATGGGACTGAGCTCAAGCTTATGTTGCAGCTTATGTTCCTGTTCCTGAGGAACAGGAAAGAACAATGCCTCTACTGTGGTGATGGCATGGAGTAACATTATCTTATGTTACAGGTGAAGTATAACTATAGAGTAAGTCATTAGCAACAGAAAAATAAAGAATGAGGGACACATTCCCATCAGAGTCAGTGGAAAACTTGCAAAGATACTGAACTTTGAGCTTCTAGATATTGCTATTTGACCTATTATAACAAAGGAAATGAAGATGCATTAAGTCCTCCTATCTCTGTCCTCTATGAATAAAATTTAGGCCAAATTATTCTTCAAATAGAATTCATCAGTGGCATAAAGCTTGCTTACAACCAATAGCATTGCAAGTGATCATTTACTCCATTTGTGAAGTCTTAAACATTGAATTTCCTACTTGAGTGAGTTTAGTAATTTTTTGATCACAAATGGATTTGGGGGAAACTCCTTGAAACAGCAATTCTTTTAAGGTCACTGCTCCCTTAGTCATTTGGGAGGTGTGCACATACATTATACCACCAAGAGGTGTGTCCTGGTTTTGGCTGAGATTGAGTGACTTTTCTTCCTAATAGCTGGTATAGTTGTGTGTTTTGGATTTAGTATGAAAATAATGTTAATAATGTTTTAGTCATTCCTAGGTAGTGCTTGCCCTAAACTAAGGGCTTTTCAGTGTCCCATGGTCTGCCACCAAGTAAGTGCATACGAAGTTGGGAGGGAGCATAACCAAGACATATAACCCAAACTGGTAAAAAGGATATTCCATGCCATAGAACATCATGTCCAGTATATAAAATGGGGGATGTTGGACAGGAGGGCATAATTGCTGCTCAAGGGCAGCCTGGGCATTGGTCAAGAGGTACTGAGCATTGTGTTTTGTTTCTTTCGGGTTTTATTCCTCTTTCTCTCTCCTTTTTGTTACTAGTACTACTGCTAGTATTATTATTGTATTGTAATTTTTTTCCAGTTATTAAACCATTTTTCTCTCAACCCATGAGGTTTACCTTTTTATTTTTCCTTCCTATTCTCTTCTCCACAAAGGGTGGGGATGCTTAGTGGCTGCATGCTACTTAGTTATCAGTTGGGATTAACCACAACAAAGCACACCTTACCAGCTGCAGTAGATGCTCTGTCTTTCAGCTTGCTGGCTTTGGCCCGTGTAAAACCTGGCCTTTCCTAGCAGGCTGTCACCACATTTCTCTGCTGCAGCTGCTTTCAGCACCTGGCAGAAAAGGTCTGAGGATCTTTCCCTCAAAACTTCAAAAGCACATTTTATTTTGTAGTTTCCAGGGGATGCAGCATGCAAATCTCTTATGCATCCACTTTCTCACTGGTGTGCTCTCTCCTGCTGACTCTTCCTTCTTTATGTCATATGGTACATCCACAAGTTCTTCCGCAGTATAGCCAAAATTTTCAATAAGGTTCAAGAGGGTATTTCTAGATTGCTCTACAAAGACCCAGTCTCTCTAGGAACATTTTATAAAGGGGGTCTATTCTCCAGGCAGATACCTTACTATGTGTCAATGTCTTTCATTCCTGTACTAAACAACAGAGGTGCAAGTAC
>NW_008654140.1:24090-24418 GCF_000695815.1 Acanthisitta chloris | reverse complement strand
CAGCATCTGTCTAAGCTTTCTTGCTGGATTTCCAGTTCTTTTTTTTCAAGTTGTGAAGTTGACAGCATATTCGTTTTGGTTATCTTTGTACAATTTTTCAGAATGGAAGAAGTCATTACCCTAGTGTAGTACAGCAGTCTGTCTGATAGAAGGTTCTGTAACAACGAGGTATGTTCTATCTAGATCACAGCAAATCTTCCACAAAGGTATCTTTTAGCACTTTGGGTGCCCAGTCATAAATAACAAGCCACAGCTCTTTGGCACTTGAGTACATATAGTACAGAAAGACATCCACTGCCTTTAGACATTGAGAGTTCAAGACAAGAAA
>NW_008654140.1:7560-24057 GCF_000695815.1 Acanthisitta chloris | reverse complement strand
GACTAATGATACTGTACAGTAAACCTGGAAGGCATGAAACATTAAAACAGAAACAGAAATATTAGAACCCTGTATTTCTGAAGGTCTTTGTGACATCAAAAAAACTTCCAGATAGCGTCAAGGGGTTAGTGTTGCAGCATGCAGGATTCCTGGCCAAAAGGGTAAAGGGTCAGCTCTGAGGAAGGGCAGATTTTATTAAACTTCAGGCTGTTTAAGGTATTGTAGCTGCACTCTTCAGCTTCTCTTCTATTAGAAAGTCCAATTTATTCTCTACATCTCTTCAATCATTCAACACACAGACACAAGATCTTCCACACTGGGAACAAAACTTCCTTGTATTGATTTTTAGTATCTTTCAAAACTCATTCAAGTATATCTATACAAACAAGCACAACTAGGAAAACAGAATTAAATAATAGTCCCTAACATTTGTGTTTCACATATACACAAAAATGTTTAATATGATATCTCTACTGATCAAAACAGAATCTTATCTGAGCATGGAAGGAGACTCCTGGAATTTTAAAGGCATTCCTAGTCCAGATGTGCCTTTTCTGATTTTCTAGGTTTCAGTGTTAAAACTAGTAAGAAAGAATGCTCTAGTGTTTTCTTTACAGTAGCAGCAGATATGCAATTTTATCTTATTCTTCTTAAAAATGCATACATTGATTTTGTTCAAATTTCCAAGAAAAACGGACTATTCATAAGAAAACAGCATATTTCAGCCTACAGAGTAAGAATCAGATATTGTTATGGGGGAAAATACATGTCCAATTAAATGCTGTGAAGTAATTTATTTGTCCTAGAAGAATTCCTGCTCCAAGATGTTTGCATACAAAGGAATGCATATTTGTATCTGGCATATACAGCAGAGGCCTGGAAGGTTACCCATGTCATTTCAAGGGTTAGAAAATCAGGTCTAAATTCTTGACTGTGGCTGAAGAACATATCCCCTGGTTCAAAGTAGCTGGTAGTCTCTTTAAAGTGGCCTCTGTACTTCAGTGTTTTGGATCAGGCACCCAAGAGTCTTCTCTCCTAACAATCTTCCAACTGAGTTTTTAGCAGACCTTAGGGATGAAGATGGTAGCCAAAGATTGTGGACACAAACAGTGGCTATCCTTGTGTGCCATCAGCCAGCCAGAGGCTGACACCAGAGTTTCTCCACTGGCTCTGTGATGCTTATACTGGGGCACTCCACTTGTGCCTTTGGGAAGCCATCTTCACTGGGGTAGAGCAATAAAGACATCTGCTGTAAAGGAGAAAAGTTCTCTCAGGCTGAGTCTTGATCACTAAGACCTTTCAGATGAAGCCAAAACACGTGGTGTTAATATATGACTTAACCCAGTGTGCTCTCACTTGATGACAGGAGCTCATTTTACAGTGGAGTGGCAGGTTGATGGTTGGACTTGATGATCTTAGAGGTCTCTTCCAACCTTGATGATACTGTGATATGCTAGTGCATTGCAATATGCTAAGAAGTTACTGCGCTATATCATTATCATTCAGTGCGCGACAGAAAGTGCAAATGCTGCTTTTGAAATGCCTCCAGAAATAAAAAGGTAATCTAGTTCTGTAGTTTTGCAGTGTAATGAATAGTCACTTTCCAGCTAGTCAGAATTCTAAGTACAGCTCACCACAGACAAATGAATTCATCTGCAGTCTCAGTTTGCAGTGCAGGCACACATATGCACATTGAAGCACATGATGAATGATGATGAATCCATGATCCCCTTCTATATTCCTTTCTCAAAGCATGGGATTTGATATCTGTTCAAAGAACAAAAGAAAGTATAAACAAGCATCAGTCATTTTTAACAAGAGAAGTTCAGTAAAGGGAAACAAACAAAATCTGTCTTCAGTTTATGCTACCCATAAAAGGAAAAAATTCAAATGTTGAGCTTCTGAGGGAAAGCAATGAGAAAAAAACCCCAACCCTTAAGTATAAAACCCAAACCAAAACACTGAACCAAAAAAAACAATTAACAAAACGTAACAAACAAAACAGAAAACCCAATCCATCACACCTTGACAGAATGATTTTGAAGAGGGAAAAAGGAAAAAATAGATGGATACCAGCACTTTGCTCTATCCTCCACAAATCACAGACCTAGACAACATCGCCAGTTAGTTCCTAAAACCACCTAACTTTGTTATGGAGACAAAAGTCCTGCAGATACCAGAATGACCCTTGTGGGCATGGGTGAAGTGACCTCTCTGCCCAGCAACTTCACCCTGGTTAGCATTGCAGATAGCTGCCTAACACCAGATTTACTTCACACTGGGTAGCAGTCAGTGCATTCAGACTGAAGTATTTTGACAGGTAGGAGGATACCATGGCAGCAAGCCATAGTACCAGTGCTGAAGAGAGAGGGAAGAGGCTTTGCCAAAATACACTCCCTCAAATCTAGCTGCTTACTGTAATCGCACATCATTTATTGAATATGAAAGACAGTCTGATACAGGCAGGGTGCAATGACCTTGCAATTTATTTCACTTTTCTTTGTCACAGACAAGACACAGCTGGGTCAGACTGAGGTTCTTATCCACTATCTGACAATATATGCTTTTTTTTCCCTGCCTAACATTAGTTTTCTTTACACAGACCAATTAGGGGGAATTCCTCTTCAAAAGTTAGCAGCTCAGATAGAGTGCAGGTGTTTACACTGACCGAACTCAGATGCTCACTGCCGAATCTGTCCAGAGCTTCATCCAGCGTGTCGGTGGTCTCCAGATACCATAGGGGCCCTGCCTTGCTGACCTTGCCTGTGCTTACCCAGAGTGGAAGGGTAGGCTACCAGCGCTCCTCCCACAGCCATTTCAAATACCACTTGTCTTTGCATGGTGCATCCTGATGCTTACCAGCCTAGACTGGCAGAAAAACAGTCTTGAGGCGTTTTTCAGACGTAATTTGGGGAACATCTTAGGGTATCAGTCTGAGTTTCTCACAATTGGAATGTACGGGCCTTATTAAATATGTCTGTGCAATTCCAGGCATGGCACAGTTTTCTTCAGTTTGAACAGGTTCGTTAGCTTTGTGACAAACAACATTACCATGTATAAGAAACTTACACAGAGTAGGATGGAACACCTATAAAAATACTAATCTTGTTAGGCAGGTCCATGTTTTAGATATCGCTCAGTGTCTGAGGTCTTATCTTATCTGCAGGTCCTTTTGTTTAAATAATTAGTGTATTTTGTTGATATTATTAGGCTTGAAGGCTTGCATGTCTTAGAAAGTTCAAAATTATACATTCACCTCCTTTCACTGCACCCAAATTCCCTTTCAGTCTTCTCATACAAACAGTGCTCCCTGGAAACTTGACTGATTTCATTGAACTCTAGACAACCAGGAGAAGTATATTATTGACACATAAGCAGATAAAAGGATGTGGGCAACTTTTGGCAGGTGACCATCTAGTGACATGACAAATGTGCTGTTTTCAAGCCAAGTGCCATAAACAACCATGAATGCACTTCCTTTGTATAATTCACACATTACATAGGTGGGATGGTTCAAAGATCTGTTCTTATGAAATATATATGCTGTAGCTAGTAAACACAGATTTATTTTCTTAATGGGTTTACTTATAGAAAGTCACTAACTCTTATTGCACCTAGATTCTGAGGATCAGAAAACACCATATGTGTGTTCATTCAGAAAGTTTTGAGTACTCCTGTGTCATATATCCTTTGTTCCAGTTATACTGCAATTTTTTTCACTTGAGTTATCCTAATTAATAGTCAAACAGTGCTTATTATTATTTTTCCCAGGAAAGCAATTCATTATTTCATTTTGCCTGAACAGACCTTCCTCATTTGTTAGGGGTTTTTTTTTGTGTTTTATAAGCCATCAATATGTTTTGCATGTGCTTGCCTGATCTCTTTCTCTGAGGTCAAAAAATGTCATAGTATAAAATGCAGTCCAAGTATTTTTCCTCATAAACAACATGAAAGCAAAATTCTCAGCTTTGTAGTGCTTTCACAGATCAAAGCATAAATGAAGGATTTAGGATTGTCTCTAGTAAAAAAAGGCCTACAGAGAGTCCCAAGAGTTGGGAATAAAGCCACAGAAGGCAAACAAAGTGAAAAAAAAAGATGTGTATGTCCCCACACTTCGCAACCTTTACTGCCAGGCACTTGGGATGCTGTTGAACAGTAACAACTTTTGATGGTTTTACAAAAGAAAAAGGAGACAATCTTCAGTACTGTAGAGACATCCAAGCACTTCTGAATTCACTAGTGTGTTGGGATCCAGCCAGCACAGATACCACACTATGGATGTGATAGAACAGAGCCTATAGATCTCTCCTGAGTGCCTTCTGTGTTTCATAATAAATAAAGTCATGCAAAGTGATGTCATGCTCAAGGAGTTGGAAAAATAAACTGCTGTAAGAATATGGCAAGGGAAAATCAGGTCATGAAAGGCAAATCTGACATTAGTTTTGGACTTCAGTGATTTGATTTTTTTAACCTCAGCTGTTACTCTGGGAATTATAATGTAACATTTTTTTCATAGCCTTTAGGCTATCAATTAATTAATTCTTGGAGATTGTTACTATTTGCATAACAGAATATATCAAGTTTGTCTACTTTCCCATGATGTCCAATGCTAGAATGATGGAGCTGATCTCCTAACTGAACTTTAACATCAACAAACTAAATCCTGATTCATAGCCACTACTGGTGTAAATGTCCTCAATTACAGTCCATGTCAACTCACAGTACTTCTTAGAGAAAAACTCACTGAAAATTTACAGAATCAGTCAGGTTGAAAGGGCCCACAATGCGTCATCTGATCCAACCTCCCTGCTCAAGAAGGGCCATCCTAGACCACATGGCACAGGATTGTGTCCAGGCTGTTGTCAAATATCTCCAGTGAAGGAGACTCCACAAGCTCTCTGGGCAATCTCTTCCCAGTGCACAGTCACCTGCGCAGTAAAGAAGTTCTTCCATGTGTACAAGTGGAACTTCCTGTGCATAGGTTTTGGCCCGTTACCTCTTGTTTTATTGGTTTGCACCACTGAGAAGAACCTGACTGCATTCTCTTGGCACCTCCTCTTCAAATACTTATATACATTAATGAGGTCCCCACTCACTCGTCTCTTCTCAAGACTGAACTGACCCAACTCCTTCAGCCTTTCCCTGTGAGGTGCTCCAGTCCCTTAATCATCTTTGCTGCCTTCTGCTGGACCTGCTCCAGGAGCTCCATGTCCCTCTAGAGGAGCCCTATTCGATTTCTAGATACTCTTTGTTGAACTAGCTTATTAATTTTGTCAGTGAAGGCTTAGACTCCTCTACTCATTTTCATCTCTGTTTCAGCTCATACATTAATAGACCTTTTGGGATGCATGCTGTGGAGACAGTATGACTGGTAAGAATCCTTTTCCAGCACCAAAGCTGGCTAGCAGCTCTGAAACAGATCCACCTTATAGGAATGATGAGACCCCTGCATATAAATGGAATCCCTGTGAATATTTTAATCAGGGAAATACAAAAATATTTTTTCTTACCAATTTGTCTCCTTTAAGGACCTACACACTTTCTTTCTGGTAACTATTAGAGTTCCCTCTTACTTCTCTTGCCTACAGAAAATAAAGGTACCTTGCATAGGACCCAATATTTTGTGGGTGTTTCCCAGATTCCACAATGAAATGGACAGGTGTCACCCAGACAACTTCTCAGTCAGCAGCAACAACTGCAGATCAACATAGTTCTTTCATTTATACAAGTAAATGTCATATTACAAGTTACTGTACATGCATTAAGCTCTCTCTTATTCCCTATTTTCAGGGCAAAGGGTTTTTTGCTATCAGACATTCAGAAATATAACATGCTTCTTAACTATTTTAATTATTTTTGTTGATAATAGAGTATAAAATTAAACATAAGGGTTCAAACTTAATGACTTATGTTAGAAATAACTCAGTGCTTGACATTTCCTCTTTGTGCATAAACCTTTTTTCTTCTTTTCCATTTTTAATCATGATTTATAAACTGGAGTTTCACAATCCAGCTGCTAGCCTTGGTTATTCATTCCAGAGAGGCACTTGAGAGGACAACAGGCCATCTGGAGCAGAGGGTGTTATTTGTTCTTCTAACGGGTCCCTAACTTGACAATGGCACTAGCTGCAGAACAACGTGGGTGTAGAGACAATTACTGAAAGAGAGTAAGGGCAGGGAAAGGGGGGAAGTCACAAAGGAGGTTGAAAATTGATGACAAAAAAAATCTGCAAGTATTAACATTACTGAAATCCAAAGGAAGCCTATCTAAACAGTTTTGGTAAATTATGGGTGGCCCATACGGCATCATCACAGAGTTTAGAAAAATACAATTCTATTACCCAGGCATTTTTCATCAATTTTACGAACTATTCTGTCTTACAGAGTTATTTCTGCCTTCAAATTTACTTTGGGTAGAAAAAACTTCCAAGAAACAGGCTGGATTTTTCACAGATTTTTGCAGCAGATCAGATTCCCTTGAGTCCCCAGGTGGGAGGTCAGCCACCACTTTTGGCCTGGCTTTCAGTCATGCTGTTGGCATCAGGTCCATGTTGAAAGAGTGGAGAAGAGAATCTGATGTCCAGAGGAAACAACAAGCAGCTGCCAGAGAACTGAGGGAGGGAAAAATCTGCTTGGATGCGACACAGAGTAATCATTGTGTCCTTGTGCGGCATGTCCAGACCACAACATAAATGCAATCAGAGTAGGGAAAAATGGACTGGGAAAGTCTTGAGATGATTATCAACAATTACCAGCATCATTTCTGTGCTTATTGCATTTCCATTTTATTCAGTGGAAAGATACTGTGCTGCTGATGGCTCTTCTATAGCAGATCATTGCATTGAGTTCTCTTTGCACCATCCTCTGTGAAGATAACAGAGGAAATAAGGGCAGAGGAAAGACAAGAACTAGAAAGTAACAATTCTAGAAAAATTAGCTGTAAAATAGCATGAGGAGAAAAAAAGAAAACCAAATACACAGATAATAGAGAAAAATGCTTGAAGGCAGGCAGGGAGGATCACCATATTGTCTCAGGTGCCGTGAAGGCATACAGGACTTCTCCCTCTACCTTTATATTGTCCTATCAGTTTGCTTCAAAAGTTAGAAGGAAAACCAAAAAATTGCATGTTTTAAAAATGGACCTGTGCATATCATCAGATCAATGACACATGAACATAAGGCAGTGGGATGAACTAGAAATTTCTTGAGGTCCATTCCAACCCAATCTCCTACAATCCCATGATAAGGCAGAATGTTATCACAGACAGACACGTAACTGACAAAAATAACTGATCAGGTTGAGCAAATGCAAGAGACAAGATCATATTTTAAAGAATTCTTAAGAAAATATTGTATACAGGATTTATGCTGTGACAGAATGATCTAAGTGATTTTGGTTTATACTTCAGGATTACTAGCTTGCTTCACGTGAACTGGAATGCTTGTTTGTGTTGGATGCTTCCCTTTTTAAAAATCCCCTGTGGCTTCTTTTTAGATATAAAGAAAGTGGAAAAAAATATGTGAAGTGTGGGTGAAGGAGGAAAAACAACGGATCCAGACTCCCTGGTACCATTCAGTGGCAGTGGGTGCCAAACATAACAAATAAACATTACCCACTAGTCACCTTTCTCAAGAAAACTCTCAGGCAAGAAAAAAAAAAAGGTGGTTTAATTCTGTACCTCTTGATAAGCACTTTTCAACGATTCATAAAAAGTGGGTACCTCAGTAAAGAGAATTTAGTGCTTGTTGTTGCATTAATGGCTACAGTCTAAAACTGAGCAGAAGTAATCCCCTTGCAGAAGTTGTGTAGGTCTAGTATTAATTGATGCTACCATGCAACCTAGAATAAAGAAGGTGACCCAATCTGCTCCCTATTCTGAGGTCACATATACACAGACCACCTTGAAAGATATTGTTCAAACTACTGTACAGTGTCTCATGAAAGAGCTGATCCACACATGATGAACTCTGCACTTATAAGAAAGTTTCCTTATTATCTACCAAAACTTTCCCACATGCAAATAAGCCTTTAAGGCTTGCCACATTATGAGGGGAAAGTAGAATTGTTCACCATCACTTTTCTTTAAACTATTCTTTACAACTCCTCATATATCAGATTGGTATTGTGTCCCTTATTGCCTTCTCAGCCTTTGCTCAGAGATCACGTTATTTTATCATTTATCCTTCTTGTTGCTGTCCCTTGAAGTCCTTTTAGTTAGTCTACATCTTTCTTACTGTTCTCTGCAGACACAATATTCTTAGCCTAGAGCCCAAGCATTGAGTTAAGTTAAAAAATAAAAAATCTGTCTCTCATGCTTTATATAAAAAGCTCCTGTTAACCCCATAATGAAAGTTGTCTATTTTTCAGGTAATACCCCCAAAATCTACTTGTGATTTATTCTACACTCTTAATTTTCTCATGCAGTTTTGTTTACTTAACAGTTGGTCCTTGTTTTGTATTTGTGTGTTTCATCTTTGCTTCCTGACTCTGATACCATTTTTTGAAATTTGTAATTCCAACAGACAGTTCTCAAATTTTATTATTTCAGCACTTAATCCTTTTTCAGCTCCTTTCACTTATCTATAGAACATGTACAAATTTATTAAGGCTGAATCTGTCTCATCAACTAAATCACAATTGTAGGCCTGACCCAGGATAGATGCCTGTGATATCAGTTTACAACCTCTTCGCATTTTGGCTGTGAAGCATTGACTATTCCTTTTTGATATGACTTGTTGACTCCCTATTGTGGTAGATGGATGAGACAACAACTTTCCATCAGCTTCAGATACCTTCTCTGGGAAGCAGATGTGTCTTTGAAAATATATATTATGGTAATTACCCAAAGTTATCAAGGGAAATTGTTTTTCTAAAGACGAAAGCTGCTTAGGGTTTTGGCTCAGTAATTTGTAATGGCTTTGATTCAGTAGATTAGTATTTCTCATTATTGCAAATTAATTCTTTCTCCTTTGTTCATTTCTATATTTGTCATCTTCTTGGATGGACAATGAGTGAAGCATTTTTTACCTAACAGGTGCACACATTTTATTACGCTTTTCTGGAGTACATCTCTGTGACTTTTGTTATCCACTTTGTAAAGAAGCACAAAGATAGGCTCCTGTCATGTTAATTTCACAGGAAGTTTTGATGTGCATAGTTATATGCCAGTGTAGTTAGTTGATCAACATAGAGAAAGGGTAGCTCCTGAACAGTCAAGGCTTGAATTGCCACCAGAGGGAGTCTACCTAGCTCCAAATGAAACACAAAATCTGCTGTGATTTCACAAGAAAATGGCAGTTTCAGAACATACATTTTAAAAGGAAGTCTGAGAATACAGAATTTGAGGATATGAGCGGCAACCTTGAAGTATGTTCTGGATATAAACTGTGCTACCAAGTGTAGTTTAGGCAGCTGTGTCAGAACAGGAAGTTGAAGTTTCTTAAATTACTGAATCCATGCTTATGCCAACTTTAACATAAATGTCTGATAAAAATGAAATCTAATGCATTGTTTTCCTTTGAGGAAGAAAAATACAAAATCCTTTGACTGAGACCAATGAATTTTTCCAGAAGTAACATGCTCATCTGAAATAATAGGTTCCATGTCAACATACTGACTCAGCAAAAGAAACAATCCTGGCAATAGTTTAGAGCTGTTATAAAATAACAAAGGGTTCAGTAGTCCAAAATAGCATTTGCTTCATTTTTTATATACTTTGGTTAAAAAACAGTACAGGAATTTCCTAATGCTGATAGTTTATGCTCATGATCTTTCAAGAGAATTGGCTTCTAAATAATCTTCACTCTCTAAACCAGGAAACCCACATTTCATTCCCATCATACTGAAGTCATAATTAAAAATACAGTAATGTTTTCAATTGTATTTTATTTGAATATTGTGATACTTGGATCTAATGAGCAGTACAATGGCAGCATTTATGTTTTTCACCCATCAAAACCTGAGAAGACTTTAATTTCCTCTGTTTAAAGAGGCTTAATTTAAATTGCATAAGCCCCCTCAAAAAATAATTGAATGAATTTATGCCACATAATACTCAACAAGGTTACACTAATCATAGAATCATAGAATGTTGAGGGGTTCTAACAGACCTAAAGATCATCTAGTCTCAACCCCCCCCCCCTGCCATGGTCAGGGACATCTCCCCACTAGAGCAGGTTGCTCAAGGCTTTATCCAACCTGACTTTGAACGCTGCCAGGGTTTGGGCACCCACAACCTCCCTGGGAAACCTGTTCTAGGGTCTCACCACCCTCATAGTAAAAAACGTCTTCCTAATATCTAATCTAAGTTTCACTTCTTACAATTTATACCCATTACTCTTTGTCCTGTCACTACAGTTCATAACAAAGGGTCCCTTTCTTGCTTCCCTGTAGGCCCCCTTCAGATACTGGGAGTTTGCTATGAGGTCTTCCAGTCTCCAGGCTGAACAGCCCCAACTTCCTCAGCCTGTCTTCATGGGGAGATGCTCCTCTTACCAGCTTTCTGGCCTTTCTTTACACTTGCTCCAACAGTTCCATGTCCTTCTCATGTTGGAGACACTAGAACTGTACACAGTACTCCCAGTGGAATCTCATATGACCAGAGCAGAGGGGGAGAATCACCTCCTCTGACCTGCTGGCCACACTCCTTTCGATGAAGCCTGGGAGTCAGTTGGCTTTCTGGGCTGCAAATGCACATTGCTGGCTTATGTTGAGTTTTTCATCAGCTATTGTCCCTAAGTCCTTCTCTGCAGGGCTGCTCACAATCACTTCTCCACCCAGGCTACAGATGTGTCAGGGACTGCTGTGACCCAAGTGTAGGACCTTGCACTTCTCTTTGTTGAACTTCATGAGGCTGGCATCAGCCCCACCTCTCAAGCCTGTCAAGGTCTCTCTGGATAACATCCCTTCCCTTGACTGCACCACACTGCTGAGCAGGGGTAGGATCCAGTTCTTTGAGAGACGCTCAACCTTTCTCATCTTTTCTCCATGATCAGACCGTTGGTGCCTGGTGCACAGCACAGCAAACTACTCTCTTCATCAGTGCCTGCTGCCTAAACACTTGTGCAAAAGCACTGGTGCCAGAACTGCACTAACATTTCCCCCAGACCTTCCAGTCCTCACCATTTCTACAGGCAATGCTGCCACTGGGACAAGCCCTGCTACATCAGCAGCCTGCTCCACAAGAAGTATGTGCCAGCATAACTTTTTCAGCCTTTCCTTGATAAATAGGTACATAGACATCACCCTGACTGGATGACAGTAAATGCTTGGGCACATGCCAGTGCCACAAAATGAACAAATAGTATCTACCAGATGTATACTGCCGTTAACATGGTGTCAGGGACAGCAGTGATGGTGAGGACCACATAGACTCTCTGGAAGACTGTGTCTGCATGATCACAGGCACCAGCATCCTCTCCTGTAGGGGCAAAACACATCCTCTTGCTGCATGGACTACGATCCAACCTTTTCTGCTCCTTGTAACCAGCCCTGTCTTCTGGAGAGGGGATGGGACACCTCTTCTTCTCCAGACAGTATAGAGAAGGCAGCTCCTTACTCTCGTTGTGGCTCCTACTTCACTGAGAGCCTCAGGTGGATTTTTTATCTTGATGGAGGCAGGCACCGTCCCAGCAGGTGCCTGCTAATAGCATGAGAGTAAGCACTTTTAGGAAGTCTCTGGAATGTTTAGGTAAGAGTCAAAGAACAACTACAGCTCAATCCACACAGGTGCTCAAGTGTCCAACCCTTTTGATGTCACCAGAAAACAGGTACCCGAAGGATCTTGGGAATGTGGGGTAAACTTTTAGATAACTTAAAGCATGAAGACAGTTGCTAGTGTCACTCTATGACTGTGCAAGTCAGTGGTATGCATTGTCTTTCTGTCTATGCTGCTGACAAATCTAAGCCAAATGTAAGCTCAGAGGAATAGCCACAGCAAGGCAGAACTTAGGTCCTACCCCAACCACTAAAAAAATTTACCACCCACATAATAAAATGAGTATAGGGTAAGTCTTCAAAATGTCAAGAACCAGATCATTTAGATTTTAAAACTTGAAGACTTATTCCTCCATTTGCCCAGCTTACACATAAATCCCCATTAAAATGAGCAGTGGAGAAGGCAGATCTACCAGGGCCCCCCTGCAGTGTCCTAATTAACCTTATAAACGTTTAGCTTAGTTTAATGGTGGGGAACACTGCACTATATGAATGTCTAAGCCTTTCTGAATGTTTCCACTACCACGCCTACATCCAGATTTTAGCACTGATCCGGATTTACTTAATTTTTATAGATCAAAAAGTACTGCAACTGAATATTAGTTAAATCATTGGGTATGACAAAATAGTCTCTAAAAATGAACTTTAATTCTTAACCATTGTTCCAAAACCATTATGTTTTCTTCACCACTTCTCACATGTTGTTCCTCATTCCTTTGCCATGCAAGAACTATTTAGTATTTTTAGTACTGCGTCACCAAGTACAAGTAGGAGTTGCTGTCAGGCCCACCTAGGATAAAATCAGCTAGGTTGTCCAGACTGCAAACCCAGCTGGATCCTGCCAGGGCTGGTAAAGTCACTTCTGGCTGTGCATCTCAACCAGCTTGTTGGAGAATCAGCACAGCAATAACCTCCCATAGGACAGAGCAAGAAAAACCAGAGCACAATCACATCCTGAGCTAACACAGAGGGAACTGGGCCAGACTTCTGTGCAGAGCCAGGTGACATATCTGCACAGAGTAGGTACTGGTACCCATGCCTTGAACAGCTCATTGCCACCAAGGCATTCCCAGCACATTGATCGTTTTGGTTTGGCCATTCATATGATGGCTTCCAACAGCAATCATTCCCACTGGCACAGCAGGCAGGTCCACTGAGGTGAGCGGTCATTTGAAAACAAATGCTTCAAAAGAGCACATATTTTGCAGAAACTTATTTGATCTATGAAGTGGAAAGTGGGTATGTTTGTTGAAGGAAAGCATTCCAAATAATGCAAAGAGCATAAATATCTTGAAGTAATTAATCATATGGACTGGTTGGTTTTGCTGTTCTAGACAAATCAGCTTGTCAGCTGCTTCTGCTGTGTATTCCTAGCATCAGGCAGGAAGTGGGAGGCTGCTCTTCCTTCTTCCATTTCATTCTGTCAAACTGCAAAAATAAAATAAAAAAAAAGAGGATCTGAGATAGTAGTCCATTCTTCTTATATTAATGGGCCAGTATACAAGCAATGACAGGAAGAGAACTTAGTGATCTCCAGGATAAACTTTTTCTGTTTAAGCTAAATATTTATGGGTTTCCTCAAATATTTAAATTTGTTTCTCTTTTGAAATATATATAAAATATACACACTGACATATATCTATACACACACTGATATATATACACACCGATAGACATACTTGTATTCTATACACAGAGCAACAGATACAGAGTGTGTATATTTAGAGAGTATATGTACTATATAGAGAATACATATAGTCTCTATATGCCACATTAATGGACTATACAACTATATATAAATATTTTATCTATCTACAGTGGTATGTATTTTACCTTCCCCACCCTTTCACTCTCTATGCATTGTTTTATAGTGGCTTTTTCTATGTGGATATGCATATTTTGCAACAGATTGAAGATCACATATCAAAGTCAAATAAGCTAAAATGTAGCTTGTGTCAGAGTGGACATCTACCTGACTTGTCCAAGGGAAGGGTCAAAGGTAAGGTAAGTTTCCTGTAAGGTCAATAGAAAGAGATACAAGAGGTAAATGAGGATGGTCCAGAGTAAACTGGAATTCCTCTCTGAGGTGCATGTCTCCTACCAGCTAAAGGGGTAACACAAAAATGAAGATGCTTACATTACAGGAAATTTAATATCATGCTTAAAATTAGTTAAGATAAAGGTGTTTACTGTCTGTCTTTATCTGATAAAGACAGACAGTAAACACCTTTGACCTTGTGGTGGTAGGTTTCTTAAGGAGGACTGGTTAGGTGAAGTTAAAAAAATCCCATCATGTGTTACACTGGAATGCTCATGCTGAATTTTATTGTTATCACTTTCAGTTCATACGAAATTATTTCTGAACAGATTCAATGATTTCCTGAATTAACTTACTGACAGAATCATAGTTGTAACCTATAGCACTGAAATGAGATGCTTGATGCCCGTTTTTTGGACATACAGAATACTAGGTTAAACAAAACAAAGAAAACATATTGTAGCATACAATATAAACTAGATAGGTTATTAGAAAACCATATGCATTTTTCTGCAGCTAAATTTGTAGTTTATGCATGTCAAACACTTTCAAAATCCCTTCTAAGACATCTAGTGAAATTCAATGATTTGTTTCTGAAGTGCCTGTCTCTGTATCAATGGATTCCTTACTATCTCATGACTACATCCTCCTTTAAGGACGTCCCTGAGCTCTTGACGTTGTTTTCCTCTGAAGAAATTTGAAAACATGTTTATCAGTTTATTTGGTAAATATGTTGATTGCTTTCTCAATGCTCCTGGGAGATTAATCTTAATTTTCTTATTCTGTGTTTAGTATCTGTTATCACTTGAAGCATAAACTTGAAGGAATAGATTTTTCCAAGCCCAAATTTACCCCTCCACGGGATAAAATTAGCCAGAGCACAGTGAAATAAAATTTGCCAAAGAAAAGCAATGCTGTAAAGCCAGATTTTTGCTTAACATGTCTGAAAATATCATAAAGAAAAACAAATATATGCATTAGATACACAAATATATGTAGTAGATACTGTAACAGCTCTGCTGGCAACAGTGCCAGACTCTCTTCAGGGCATGTTTGCAAGCTTTCCTGTTACTTTGGGAAAGCCATAATCAACATTCAATTGATAAACTAATTGTTATAACAGCCAGAGACAGTGCTATTTGGTGGAAATCAATTAGGTTAGAAGTTTTTCATTTTTCCTACTTATCTTTTGCCTGGTCTGGCTATAATGTAGACAGATGCCCCAAGTCAGTTCCCAGCAAAATTGTAAATTATGCAAATTACAGCTGCATTTGAGCTGTGAAACTTTGAAATAAAGTAAATACTGGTTCATGCATATCCACTGTGCAATTTTCAATGAAAAATTGCTTTCACATGCCCTTATCTTATATGTTCACAGAGTGGAAAAAAGATCTCTGTGGATTGAAGATTACTTTCTGAAAAAAAATGACCAGAGACATTTGAAACAATTTTTTCTGGTGCTTTGCTTTCTTAATCCATGCAAATGCAAACATTTTGAGAGATATTTTTGAGTGTGGTTTTTGGTTTCTTTAATTTTAGGACTCTGGTTTTTTTAAAGCAGCAGTAGACATGTACCAGTGTGTCTGGAGGGAAGAAATTTTTTCTCAGACTAATTTTGGCCTAAGTATTAGTAATAGTATTTTGTCTCAGGTTAATTCTACAGGTGCTTTATAATTTTTGCTATGATAAATACTATAATCAGACAAAAAGCCACATTTGAGATTAAGGCTTATTAACTTAGAGAGTTTATTTAGGATATATGCATATGCTTTGCTGAATGAGATTTTCTCACCTAGTCACAGTTGTTCTGAACTCAAGCATCTATCTATGTATGAACACCCTCTCTTGGGAATGGAAATAGGCACTCATCTTGCAATCCATTGTAGCGTAAGAGTTAAAGACAGATAGGATGACTGAGAAATCATCTTTTTCTTTGTCTCCTTCTGCAACCTACAAGCTAGGCTGAATAGTTTTCATTAGACTGATGCCTTTTAGCCAGCTAAAGTTACAAGGTGTAAACTGTACCCAAATTGCACATGAAAATGCTCAGGGAAAACTGAAGTGCAAGGTTTTGGAACAATATGTTGGATATGCACGTTCTTAAAATTCCAACAGTGGTTTCAGAGAGCAGATTTCCATTCTCTACTTTCTGCTTTAAAATCTAGGTCAATTACCTCAAATCAACCACACACAGCAAGCTGAGGGGTGCAAACTATTTTAAAGCACTAAACACTTATATAAGAGCAGATGCAACATTTTCCTCCTTCTGTATGTGCATAATTTCATCAGAGGAACAGCTGGAAGCCAAAAACTTGACCCTCCACAAGTTCTTTAGAGAACTTCTTGGCCACTCCCTACCAATGGAGGCAAAGTTGTGAGAATGTACAAAATACATTGTCCCAAGTGTCTGGAATATATATAGCAAAAATTGTTATTTATCTATGCCAAAGAACTAGCTGCAATGTCACCCTTACCTTTTATACACATTTTATAAATGAATGAATTAGCCAGCACTACAGTTGTACATTTTAAGAATGCAGATATTTAACAGTAAAACCTGCTTCTGTTCCTATGGTAACAACTAAAAACTCTCAGCCACCTTGTGACAGAGCAAGGCCCCCATCACTGGGATCCCACAGCACAGGAGCAGGCTGCTGTATATGATTATCATACCCTCTGCTTTCTGCCAAGCAAGCAGGAAAATAAGCATCCTTCCAATAAGCTCAGGGTTTGGCAGAACAAT
>NW_008654140.1:6986-7527 GCF_000695815.1 Acanthisitta chloris | reverse complement strand
AAAAGCCATTACACAATTTTTTGCTGCACGTCACTTCCATTTTCTTCCATGCTGTCTTCCCTACCTTCAGGCTTTTGCCATGATTCTCTGTAAAAGAAAAAATATCCAAAAAGCTTCCGCTTACTCACATTCTGCCCTACTCCCTCCTTAAATCTTCTGAACTAAGATTAGCTCAAGAATTGTAACTCTTTTAAGAAGAAAGACAATATAAGCTTTCTTCACCTACCAAGTGATAACGCAGAACTGTTTTCACCTCTCATTTTAGCAAGTCCTACACTAGATGGAGATAGTACTGCTGGCTGAGGGATGTACACTGAGGCTTACTCACATTCTGCCCTACTCCCTCCTTAAATCTTCTGAACTAAGATTAGCTCAAGAATTGTAACTCTTTTAAGAAGAAAGACAATATAAGCTTTCTTCACCTACCAAGTGATAACGCAGAACTGTTTTCACCTCTCATTTTAGCAAGTCCTACACTAGATGGAGATAGTACTGCTGGCTGAGGGATGTACACTGAGATGTAGTTTTGGTGAAGGTTTTA
>NW_008654140.1:0-6962 GCF_000695815.1 Acanthisitta chloris | reverse complement strand
TTTTTTAGTTCTTCTACAAATGGACACTTGGAAAAGGATTGTTGGCTTGTTTGTTGGGTTTTTGTCTGTTCGTTTGTTTCTCCTGAAACTTTTTTTCATAATGGTTCTGGCCCTAATGTTTTCACTAGATTAAACTTTTCTTGGACAAATTAGATAAAATTAAATGGTAATGTTACATACTCCTCTGATGAAGCAGAGATGGTAAGAGTTAGGCGGCTTTTCTGAGTAGTTCCTAATGCAGTACCAGAAATTAGCTGCAGATATAGAGGATAACATCTGACCCTGTCTCTCATCTGAGGAAACGAAAATGATCCACCATTGAAGAAACTTGGAATCCACTAAAGAAAAATTGCATAATAGCTACATGAAGCTTTTCTCTAACTGGAGTGGTTTTCAAATGGTAACTCTTGATGTGGCACTCACAGGGATAGCACCAACTGATACTGTGCACTAACTTGTCTCTGACACTGTACTGAAGGTCCTGTCTCCTTTCCCCACCATTCTATTTTTCGTGTGTCATCCAGTTTTGGATGAAAGAATGAAGACAACTTAAGGCATCAACATAAACAGATAGCTCTAAAAACAGCATCAAAGAGTAGTCACTGAAATGAATTGATATGTATATCACTTAGAGAGCAGCTAAGATTGATTATGAATCTTTAAGCAGACTTCTGGCTTCTAATGCTCTTAATTCTAACTGAAGGTCCTAGCAATTTAAATAGTAAAACATGGATGTTGACTTTAGTGACTTGACATCAAAGAACTTGTAACAATTAATCCCCTTTGATTAATTGATTAATAAAATGCTGCAAATACCTTACATGGGAACAACTGCAGACCTTACATGATTTCATTATGTTCTCTGAAAGCAGGAAAGCAGGTCAAGACAGATTTATGTGTATAGAAACGTATGAAGTTGACTTAGTCATGTACCATGGTCTTACAGCTACATGAGAAAAAAAAAATTACTAGGCTGTAGTTGAACACATAAGTCCTTGTCATTTAGGAACATTTAGTTCTCTTTAATGTGATTAAGACCTTGCTTCTCTCTGGGGACGTAAGCAGATGGTTGAAGAAGAGTTAGCTTCAGGCAAGTGCATGTGATACTTTTTCCAAGTATTGTTCCACCTCCATCCATTCTGATTTGTTTTAGACACACGCCTTCTACTTTGGCAAGGATGCCTCAGGTCTACCACCTGCTAACAACATCCTCATATTTGTTTCCAGCATGACTTCTATATCGGTACACAATTCATGAGATTTGAGAGAAAGCTGTCAGTAAACAGGTGACTGAAGCCCGAAACAAATCAGAGTATCACAGAGGCGCAAAATAAAACCAAGCTTTGCTGGAAGTATTCTATCTCTTGTAAAGCATAAATAGTGGAGGATAATCCCAACAGCAGATAAATGTGGATCACAGTAATCAATGTCTCTTGCTTAGTTCTCACCTGCTAATAGAGCTTATGAAGACAGAAATAATTACTACTCTTCTACATCATGTTACCATTGTAATGGAGTAAAGATACCTAGTTAATGCTACTACAGCTTTATATTTTAGTGTACTGCAACATTAGATGAACTGGGTAACAGAAATTCCCATTCTATTTTTTGATAGTGCATGGTACCTGTCAGTACTCCAAAGGCAAATGAAATATCTAACTGATAAAAGAACTGGTCTCTTTCATATACATAAAAATTATTTTTCCCTAATAAAAGAAAACACTGACCACTCACTGTCATTGAAGGTGACACAACAAGTTATTTTTTAATAAAATATGCAATTAACTACCCAGATGGAAAAGTGACATATGTTTCACAGAATAACAATCATCATGACCTGAAGTGTAATGTTCATTTGGCTGGCTGGCTGAGTGGGCACATTAATCAACAGATTTTGTAAGTACTTGTGCTTTGTAATTTTTCTTAGGAAGGCTGAGTCACCGCAAAGTTTTAGTGCTATGTGCAAGTGCAGTCACTACACAACAGCACAATATGCCCTTTTTAATATTTATAAATAAGAAAAAACAAATATCAAAAATGCATATTCTCTAAGCACTCTGGTGGTTGTTGCTCCCCCACTGTACTTAGTCATTTTCTTGCAATATCTCTTAGTGATGAAATATTCCTTTGGTATCTCTTGAACATTTATCTTTTATGACATTTTCATAAGGAAGCTAATGAAATATTATATGTAAATCTATTACAGAGTAGGTACACAACTGGTTAGAAAACAAAGTCAAAAGCGATTTTTTTGTGATTACCATCTCTATGGAAGGATGAATTGTGTGAAAGATGACAGTGATCTACCATAGAACTGATATGATTTTATATTCCCATCAGTGATAGAAGAGGGAGAATACATACTGTATTTGCAAGTGATACGAAACAGCTGTAGTGTAGCAAAAGAACTTAAAATGGTCAAAACAGATTGGAGTAAACACTGGCAAAAAGAAGAGAAAATTCAATGGCCAGAGTGGAATTTTATCCAAAGTCTGACGTGACTATTTCACACATGCAAAATGAGGCCAGTATCAGTTCTGAATCTGCTCACAAACTGAACAAGCCTGGAGTTATGCTGCTACAAAGTCATACATCATATGAGGATGCTTAACTGGCAGGATAGTGACAGAGTTTTAGGTTAGGCATGAGTAATATCTTTTCTGATGCTAGAGAGCAAAGAACTAAAGCAGCTTGCCTGCAGAAGTTTTTGGGTTGTCATCACTGGAGTTGTTGAAGAAAAGGTTTGACAAACACTTCCCAGCAAATGGACTAGATAATCTCGTGTGGCATTTCCAGACCACAGGAGCTGACCTTGAGTTTTTATAATTCACTGTTACTCTCTCTTCCAAAATAGCTTCTTCTTAGTCTTGAGTTTCTTTGACTTTCACTCATATTTCAGTTCCTAAAATAACACAATATTACAGTGTCTATTACACTAGTACAATGTTAAGGTTAAGTATCAGTGAAGCCTGGCACAGGCAAAATATTACAAAAATCTGACATATTTTATTATAAACCTTGATTCACATTGCCTAGAACATTGTCATCTTTATTTTGCATCTAATTTAATAGTTTTTTGACAGATGGACAGAAGCAAAGTAATAATGGTATATTGCCCAAACCCAAATAACTTCTTGTAACAATTTCAATGCTTCAACACCTGTGTGACCTGAACCAGGGAAATGACTTGGAGCTTTAACACTGTTGTATTGTTCCTTTCAAAAGCCATTTAAAATCTACAAGATTATACTCCTGAGTGAAACCTGATACTGTATTAACAAAGGAAGCTTTTTGTTGAGTAACAAGTCCCAAGAGTGTTTACACAGAACATATTTTTAGTTAAAAATCTCTGAAAGGCTGGGCTGCAAAGGCTTGCAGAGCTCACAGATGCTGTGGGCAGAAGCAGAAGTACAGTGAGAGTTTCATGTAGCAGATGTGTTGACTTGGAGGAACTATTGGCTGGTGGGCCAAAATTAGAAGTTACCATTTTTGGAGGGTTCTCAGTGTCTCACAAGAGTAATCAAGAGAGTGTGGAACCTGACAAGGGTTGATAAAAGGGAAAGAATGAGACAGAATAGAGAAGGAAAGAAATAAAAGCCCACTCTAAAACTGGGTGTTGGTAAGGCTAGGACTATGATATTGGGGCCCACTGCCTAGGTGAAGAGACTGTTGAAATGTTAGGTATTCTAGGAAAAGACTCAAGTCATAACTGTCTAAGCTACAGCATCCAAATTAGTAAACACTTTCAGTTTTAATTTTTCCATCTCTGCTCACTGCCTGTGTAATGGGTACCATACGCCCACATGAATGCTCTGAAGATAAAATTCATCAGTGCCTGTGAAACACTTCGATTTGGTTGTGACAAGCCTCAGAGAAATGCTTCTGAGGAGTCAACCCTTTCTGTCTTCAGATCAGGTTTGAAGTATGGAGCTGTTAGGAAACAATGAGGAATAATAATGCAACTGTGCAGTCAGTGCGCCTTGGGAAGAGGGCTCCCATAGAAATGTCAGCATGTAACCAGGTAATTAAAGCAGGCACACTGCAGACACACAAGTTCCTCATGTAAACTTAGCCTTGATATTTCTACTTCTACTGTTCAGGTTCTTGACTTCGCAACCTTAATTAATATCCATCTCACATGGCATTACAGGGGTGGATTTATTGGCGCAAGGGATGGGGTGTCTGAGTTTCCATCAGTATACATGGGTAGTTTGCTCATCTCTGCCTCAGATTCTGACTTAATAGCATGGGGTAGAGTTGACAGCTCTTATGTATTTGTTGAATGACGTACATATTAATACTCACACTGATGAGGATGAGGCTTGGCTTTAAAGTGGGGTTTTGGTTTTTTCAGTAACACATGATAATCTCATATATGACTGGCTTTTTGCAATCACCCTAAATTTTCCTGTGACATAAACGGTTTACCAATTTATTTCCTTGACTGCTTTTCTCTAATTTAGATTATTTTCCTCCACAGAATTAGTAGTCCAGTTTTTCAAACTAAATCTCAATTAGTTAAAAATCCAGGTCCTGTAGTTATCTTTGTGTTATTCCTTGACCTCTCTGCCAAAAAAATATCTATAATAGATTTCTGTTGCCACATATCTCTTTAGCATAGTAAGTTAAAAAAGGTCCAAACCTCTGACCTATAATTACAGTGTTACTTTGAATCAGAAAAGTTAAAGTTCTCACATATTTGTCACTCATTTCTTAATGAGTGACGAAAACCAACCAACCAAAACCACCATGAAACCCACAAAGAAACCCACAGGTGACACCTTGTTTTCTCTTCATTTTATTATGCATACTCAATTCGTGTGACACGATAACTTCAAGGTATTTCAGAGAGCTGATATTTAGTCTAGCCACATGAGTCGTAAAGATATGGGTAGGAATCATGTTGAAGTCAGAAAACTAATCAGTCCAGTGGAAAACTATTAAACACCTAAGCACTGTGCCAGAAACGTAAAAAAATTAATACATATCATATGAGCTTTCTAATCACAGCAAATAAAATTATGGTGAGATATCTCAGAGTATAATATCAAAGGAAACTGAGTTATTAGTGAGGTGATTCAGTTCTTATATCTAGATCAAGCATACACATGCCAGTTGTTAGAAATGCTGCCTTCTGGCACAGCAGAACAGGAGTACCTTAAGAAATTGGAAAGGGCATAAGAATGTAATGATAGTGCCACTGATGAAAATGTAGATTCCAGAGAACTGCACTTCTGGATGGAAAATGTTTGTGTATTTTGAACAGAATTTTTTCAGTTATTTATTCCAAATTTTTGAATCTTAAAAAACCTCTGAATGTTACTTAGAGATACGCTGAAAGCAATGGCCTGAGTTTAGGAATAGAGCAAAAGTGAATATCTTTCATCGCACAGTCACAGCAAACAACCCATGTTTCTTGTTTTGTACAGAAAGGGGAAACATGGATATGCTGGAAAATATCCTTTTCCCCTGGAACTTACAACCTGGTGAAAGTTACTATAGCTTCTAATAACACTAATATCACAGATATGTTGATCTTGAAATATATCTTTTACTAGAGTAGCAGACCACACCTTCTGACTTGCGGAAAACAGGAAAGCTTGGCTGATCTTTTCCCATCTACTTCTATACATATAAGAAGAGATAATGTCACTTTCGTGGTAACTCTTGCTCATAAATCTCCTCTATTGGTAACTTTTTTGTCACTTGCAATCAGAAAGAGAGCTCAGTTCCTGAGCTTCAACACTAATTAAGCTTTTCTGAGTGGGAGATTTACCAGGTCTCACTCAAAGCCCTGAGGCATGAGATGTCCTTAGATGTGGGGAGGGATGAGGGACAGTCTATCCATTGTTAGGAACTGCAGTGATAGGACAAGGGATAATGGATTCAAACTGAAGGAGGGGAAGTTTAGGTTAGATATTAGAAGAAAGGTTTTTACTGTGAGGGTGATGAGACATTGGAACATGTGGCCCAGGGACGTGGTGGCTGCCCCAACCCTGCCGGTGTTCAAAGCCAGGCTGGATGAGGCCTTGAGCAACCTGATCTAAGGGGGAGGTGTCCCTTCCCATGGCAGGGAGGGTTGGGACTAGATGATCTGTAAAGTCCATTCCAACCTTTAAATTCTATGATTCTATGATCCTAACTCAGCAATCCACTTCTTTAAGGAGAGAGCTCTCCACAATTTCTGATGTCTTGAACTTAAGACAATACAGATGAAATTATACATGGCACTTACATGTTTTCAAGTTAACATGTATTTCTGTTTACACATTTCTCATGGTGTGAGGCCAGAGAAAAACAGTATGTTTTTTAGTTTTTACTAGGTACTCTGCAAACACTAGAGAGGCGCCATCCTTAGCCCAAAAAGCTTGTAGTCTGTAGATTCATTCTTCCAACTGGAAGGGCACTGGTTTCTTTGGACACAGTTTAGAAATTAACTCCAACACAGCAAACATTAACAGAGTCCTCGCAAACCACAAGCAGGCTGAGTGGGTGAAACCTATACTTCATCAATACTTAAAATCAAGATAGTTTTTGGAACTTGCTTTCAGTATGACAGAAGCAACAATAACAGCTCAAATCAAGTGTAAGTTTCCTAGTTAATGCTTATTATATAGGCACTGTTGACATCTGACTTAGTTCTGTAAAAAGTCAGTATTGTAACTTAAAAGTTTTTGAATAACTGATATCATTTATGATCTAACTCACAAAGGGAGGGAGTAAGGAAAAGCAATTTATAAATAGCAACTTAGGCAATGGGCCTGCAAATATGTTATCTGCACTAGGTGTTTTACTTTAGCAGGTATGAATGCTGCAGCACCCACAGAGCGACTGCTCTGAGAATGTGGCGTATCACCTCTAACCCTCACTCCCTAACGAAGACCTCATCCTGAAGTGTATAACCCGTGGAGTCTCCTCACAGAAAAACAGCCCTTAATTTAGCAATTGAAAAGAAGTGGAAA
>NW_008654139.1:0-1488 GCF_000695815.1 Acanthisitta chloris | reverse complement strand
CATCACCCCCACGTGCCCCATCCCTGTTGTCCCAATGTCCTCATGTCCCTCATCACCCCCAAGTCTCCTCTCCCTGTTGTTTCCCCGTGTCCCCCATCCCTACATCCCACATCCTTGTGATGTCCCTCCATCCCCACATCCCTCCACACCTATGTCCCCACATCTCCATGTCCCCAGGAGATATGACAATAGCCTCAGGAACAACTGCCTCACGTCAGCCTTACCACTACGTGATGAGGGACACAGAGCAGAAGGGGCTGTGCCTGATTGATGGGCAGTTGGTGGCCACCAGCCTGCAGGGTGCCAACGCTGCCCAGGAAGGTTGGTGTCCCTGAGGGGGTGGGAGGGGGTGACAGCCACCCATGGGGCTCTCACCCACCCCTGTGTCCCACAGAGCCCATCAGTGTGGTGCCCAACCGGCACCTGGAGCGCCAGCGCTGTCCCCTCATCGTGGGCATCCGTGGGGGCTCTCGGGCACTGTCCTGCGGCACCGGCCCCGAGCCCAGGCTGCAGCTGGAGGTGAGTGGGGGCACCTGGAGGGCACCTGGGGGGCAACCAAGGTGGGGACACCCCGGGGTGGGTCAACCCAAGGTGGGCAACTCAAGGTGTGGGCACTCTGGAGTGGGGAATCCATAGATGAGATAACCCAAGTTGGGTCAACTCAAGGTGGACAATTCAGAGGGCACTCTGAGGTGGTGGGGACCTAAAGGTGGGTCAGCTCAAGGTGGATGACCCAAGGTGGTGGTGATGGACATCCAAAGATGGGGCAATCCAAAGTGGGGACATCCTAAAAGGGTGGCATCCCAAAATGGTGCCACCTTGAAGTGGTGTCACCTGGAGGTTGGGGTTTCCCAGGGTGGTGTTACCTTGAAGTGGGGTCACCTGGAGGTGGGAATTCCTTGAGGTGGTGTCATCTGGAGATGGGGGTTACCTGGAGATGGGGTCACCTGGAGGTGGAAATTCCTTGAGGTGGTGTCATCTTGAGATGGGGGTTACCTGGAGGTGGGGTCACCTGGATGTGGGAATTCCTTGAGGTGGTGTCACCTGAAGATGGGATCACATGGAGATGGGATCACATGGAGATGGGATCACATGGAGATGGGATCACCTGGAGATGGGGTCACCTGGAGATGGGAATTCCTTGAGGGGATACCACCCCAGGGTGATGTCCCAGCTCTGTGCTCCCTGCAGGACGTGGAGCTGCTGGACCTGTTCTCCCGTGGTAGAGATGAGGCCACTCCCTACACCTTCTACAAGACTTTTGGGGGCACCACACACACCTTCGAGGCCGCGGCGTTCCCAGGGATGTTCCTCAGCACAGCCCCAGGCTCGGGGCAGGCACTGGCCCTGGCCCCTTCTGCTGGGGCCACTGCCTTCTACCTGCTCCGCAAGTGACCACAGCACCACGGGGGTGGGGGGACACCCATGGGGGTAGGGGGACACCCGTGGGAGGGGGGAGGACACTGAATAAAGAGACAATGTTGATAT
>NW_008654138.1:0-563 GCF_000695815.1 Acanthisitta chloris | reverse complement strand
ACACTCATTTCAGTGGATTAAAAACAACCAAAACCAAGAGAGAGACTTCTATTTATTTTGCAGAAGCATCACGCACACCGCACCGACACCGGCAGGCTCCAAGCAGGAGCTGCAGAGCAGGTGGCAGAGAGCAGCCAACCCACCCGTGCCCCTAACCAGTGTCCCAACCCCGTGGGGAAGGGACATCTCCGTCCCTCGGTGCCCTGCTCGGCAGGAGAGCCAGAGGAGCCACGTCAGGCTTTCCCCGGAGGAAAAACAGCCCCCGCACGCCGGGAGGAGAACATCCCCCGCAGCTGACCCGACGGGAGGAGAATATCTCCCGTAGCCGACCCGATGGGGGGAAAACAGCCTCCCGAGGCAGATCCGACGGGAGGAGAAAGAACATCCCCCGCAACAGACCCGACGGGAGGAGAACATTCCCCACAGCAGACTCGACGGGAGGAGATAGAACACCTCCCGCAGCAGACCCGAAAGGAGGAGAACATCCCCCCCCAAAAGACCCGAAAGGAGGAGAAAGAACACCCTCCGCAGCAGACCCGACGGGAGGAGAAAGAACATCCCCC